>NC_061511.1:41923962-41943533 GCF_022539505.1 Lolium rigidum
TGTTGACGTCGAAACCCCCGGCGGGCAGAGACGGTCAGCACGGTAGAGCCGGGAACAACTAGGGCTGCGGCTGGCCCCGGTCCCTCGGAGCGACGGCCCGCAAAGCCTCCCGGTCGCATGTCCGATGTTTATCACAAGGGCGTGCCACCGACCTATACCCGGTCGGGAAGGTGTGGATGATGCCTCGTTTAGTTTCTCCGCAGGGCACACACGTAAATGTTAAATACGAGCCTCGATCGGCTCTCGAGGTTATCTCGTGAATCGGCTCAAAGAGCCGATCCACCCATGATTCAGACGGGGTGTCCGAATATATGGTGGTCCTGCTTGATCAAGATAAAGCCGATGAGATCTACGACGATTTAGGGTTTTCACCGCATAATCGGATCGTCCTACTCACGATTGGGCCTCGCGCTCGCGCACGGTGACCGTAAGCCGATCCTAGAGAGGGCCTAAAAACCAACACGAGGTTGATCATCGGAACGTCCTTTCTAGGGCTAGCAAACGCCACCCTACACGCCGCTGGATCCTCCAACCCTTTGTAAGGCCTAACTATTGCGGATGTTAAACTAATCCTTGATGAAACAAGGAGCAACCGTAACGGATCAGATCTACTAGATAATGATCAAGCGGGGTGCCGCCCTACACCTAAGATAGGTGTAAGGGCGGCTAGACATGCAAGGGTTGCACTACGAAAGCATGTAATTCGAAGAACAATGCTAACCCTAACATGTCTAAGATAACTACGTTGCTCGCCATCAAAAAGGCTTCAGTACGAGCAACGCATGAACAACGTGATAGGCATTGTGCTGCCTAGATCGCAAGATGCGATCTAGGCAGCATGGTGCTTACCGGTAGAAACCCTCGAGACGAAGGAGTTGGCGATGCGCCGAGATTTGTTTGTGGTTGAACGTTGGTTGTTGTTTATTCCATAAACCCTAGGTACATATTTATAGTCCAGGGGACTTTCTAATGTGGGCGTGCACTAAACCGTGCACGGGTAAAACTCTATCTCCTAAACCGACACGTAAACTAACATGTTACAGATACAAGGGCAAACTAGCCCAAACTTTGCATGTAAGGCCGATTCACGTATTTCTTCCATCTATATATTCTTTAAGTCCATCTTGATCGCGGCCCACCTCTGACTCGGTCAAATTCTGGTGATAACACATGCCCCCCTGGTTTTGGAAATGACATTTCCAAAATCATTATGATTTCTTTCGTCGGGTCATGTCGTAGCAGAGCAGAACTGTTGCAACATCCTTCATCATGACACTTTGTCTTTCCCACTTCTCTGTGAAATTTGATAGCCTTAGCATCACTTCCTCGGAAACTGCAATGGCATTGAATCTCCACCAGGCTCCTCATTATTTAACCATGCCAATTGACCAGTCCTCTTCATCCCCTTCCTCCGCTCTAGCGGTCGGCACCAAAAACCCTCTCCTCCTGTAGCAATGTCTTCCTCTTCCTCCTCCGCTTCAGGCCTCTCTCTCCAATCGTCGCCGAAGAACAAGGAAGAGGACGATCCCCGCTCCGGGCGAACCCCATCTCCTCCGACCCGGAGAAGAAAGAAGGAGGAGCGGAGAGGGCTAAGGCCTCCCTCTCGCCGGGCTTCCGCCGAAGAAGCGCTCCCGCATGTGGGCGGACAGCGAGGACGACGATGACGACGAGGAAGAAGAAGATGAGGAGGAGGAAGACGATTCCTCCTCCTCCGCTGGATATCCTCCAACAAAGCGCTTCCGCAGCTGGGCGGATAGCGAGGATGATGATGATGACGAGGAGGAGGAGGAAGCTCCAGCCGACGGCTGAGGCAGCAGCGGCGAGGAGCTTCCTGGGAGCAGCGCCGACGACCTTGATGACGGCGATGATGAGGACATCGACGACTAGTAGAGTAGGACCCGTAGCAGCAGTGCACTAGGCACCAGATCCCTCTTTTGAGAGCCATCGGCTCTTCTTGTAAAGCCGCTCCTTTGAATTAATGAGAATTGTTCTCTCAATTTCTTCTTCCATTAATCCAATTTCCTTCCTTCCGCTTGCCACACCAAGACCGATAGCAACGAATCGGATTATTGTGTTTTTTCTTGACCGTGGTATTTTGCAGTCCCGCAACCGATGACCTTTCATCGGCCAATTTGAGAAACCAGTCTCCTTCCTTTTCTTGCAGTACCAGCACGGTCCAACCCTCGTACAAGACGACGGCTTTTTCTTCCCAGATCCTCTCTGAGGAGATCACGATGCAGTGTCAGCCAATGTAACTCCAATCGGCTCCTTGATAGAGCATCTACCAGGCCTGTTGCCCCCCGAGTCTCGGCCAAGGCAAAACAGAGACGAGGATGCGCAAATTAGCTGAATGGGCCTGGGCTTGATCATGCAGAGCCAGCCGATTTGAACACAAATCGGCTCCCCAGAGCAGAGAGCCTTCAAGGTGAGCTGCCCCCCGAGTTTCTTCAGACCGCCTCTAGCGCCTTGTTGACTAGATCGGCTCCCTTCCTTTGGTGGATCTGAGGCAACCCATCCTTGACCTGATCTTCGCGGTTTGCTTACTGCCCCATTACGGCTTTCATATCCTCAAGTCGATGTCTGCTGCATCGGCTGTGCTCGAAAATTTTCGAATTTTTTCGAATTTTTACGGCCGATTTATGCATCGGCCCCCATCCTTTAATACCCATCACCAAAGGATGAGACACTTCTACTGCATATCCTTGTGTTTTATCCACCTGGGTGCCCCCCCGAGCCGATTCTGTCAAGAGATTTGATGGTATCGGCTCTGTTGGATAACATGTTGAACCCAGGCGGAATGGATGGTGAGGATAATTTTGGCCGATTGCTGGAATCGGCCTCCACATTGCTTGCTCGGTGAAGGTTTTGTAATGTCCCTTCATTAATCTTTTGGGGCCGATCACAAGGATCAGCCTCGCCACGTTTGCTTATTGACGTGCTCTTGCTACTCGTTCAGGCCGGTAGATAAAACCAGCCCAATCTCTGACTTTATCATGTTGGTGTGCTTGCTGTCGTCCACCTTGAGTGCATCGTGTAATCGTGGAGCACTAAGCTTCGTCGGAAGAACGAGCACCATGTTTGTGCCAGCCGATGTCTCATCATCGGCTTTCCTCTGCTTGGGGCGCCACTCTTTTCTTTGTGGACGACCCTCTTCATCCAGGGTTCGCTGAACCTTCGCAGCCAGATCAGGCCTTGCCTTCCTCAATGTATGCAAGTATAACCTCTCGGCTTCCTCCAGGCCGCGCAATCGCTGAACCCTGCGTTTCTGGGAACGGCTGAGTCCGTCAGGGCACCACCTTGGCCGGTGGTACCTGTCTTCTCCTTCTTCTTGTCCCTGATGTCTACGGGAGCTTCTATTCTTGTAGACAGTGTTGGGCCTCCAAGTGCAGAGGTTTGTAGAACAGCAGCAAGTTTCCCTTAAGTGGATACCCAAGGTTTATCGAACTCGGGGAGGAAGAGGTCAAAGATATCCCTCTCATGCAACCCCGCAACCACAAAGCAAGAAGTCTCTTGTGTCCCCAACACACCTAATATGTGCACTAGTTCGGCGAAGAGATAGTGAAATACGGGTGGTATAAATAAGTATGAGCGAGTAGTAACGGTGCCGGAAAAGTGCTTGCCGGCGTGTAGTTGATGGTGGTAATATTGCAGCGAGTAGTAACACGGTAAAACAATGAAACAAGCGGTAGTAACTCAGCAGTATTTAGGAACAAGGCCTAGGGATTACACTTTCACTAGTGGACACTCTCAACATTGATCACATAACAGAATAGATAAATGCATACTCTACACTTTTGTTGGATGATGAACACATTGCGTAGGATTACACGAACCCTCAATGCCGGAGTTAACAAGCTCCACAATAATGCTCATGTTTTAGTAACCTTTAGTGTAAGATAGATCAACGAGACTAAACCAAGTACTAGCATAGCATGCACACTGTCACCTTCATGCATATGTAGGAGGAATAGATCACATCAATATTATCATAGCAATAGTTAACTTCGCAATCTTCAAGAGATCATGATCATAGCATAAACCAAGTACTAACACGGTGCACGCACTGTCACCTTTGCACACATGTAGGAGGAATAAAACTACTTTAATAACACATCACTAGAGTAGCACATAGATAAATTGTGATACAAACTCATATGAATCTCAATGAGATCATTGTATTGAAGTACATGGAAGAGAGATGAACCACATAGCTACCGGTACAGCCCCGAGCCTCGATGGAGAACTACTCCCTCCTCATGGGAGCAGCAGCGGTGATGAAGATGGCGGTGGAGATGGCAGCGGTGTCGATGGAGAAGCCTTCCGGGGGCACTTCCCCGCTCCCGCAGGGTGCCGGAACAGAGATCCTGTCCCCCAGATCTTGGCTTCGCGATGGCGGCGGCTCTGGAAGGTTTCGTGGGTTTCGTCAATTGGTATCGGGTTTTCTGATCCAGGGGCTCTTTATAGGCGGAGAGGCGGCGCAGAAGGTCACCGGGGTGCCCTCACCACCGGGTGGCGCGGCCGGGGCCCGGCCCGCGCCCGGGTGTGGTGTGGGCCCCCCTGGCCCATCTCCGGCAGCTCTCGAGTGTTCTCGGATGGTTCCGGGAAAAATAGGAACCCGGGCGTTGATTTCGTCCGATTCCGAGAATATTTCGTTACTAGGATTTCTGAAACCAAAAACAGCGAGAAAACGAGAACCGGCACTTCGGCATCTTGTTAATAGGTTAGTTCCGGAAAATGCATAAATATGACATATAATGTGTATAAAACATGTAGATATCATCAATAAAGTAGCATGGAACATAAGAAATTATCGATACGTCGGAGACGTATCGGCATCCCCAAGCTTAGTTCTGCTCGTCCCGAGCAGGTAAAACGATAACAAAGATAATTTCTTAAGTGACATGCCATCATAACCTTGATCATATTGTAAACATATGTAATGAATGCAGCGATCAAAACAATGGTAATGACATGAGTAAACAATTGAATCATAAAGCAAAGACTTTTCATGAATAGTACTTCAAGACAAGCATCAATAAGTCTTGCATAAGAGTTAACTCATAAAGCAATAATTCAAAGTAGAGGTATTGAAGCAACACAAAAAGAAGATTAAGTTTCAGCGGTTGCTTTCAACTTGTAACATGTATATCTCATGGATAATTGTCAATGCAAAGCAATATAACAAATGCAATATGCAAATATGTAAGAATCAATGCACAGTTCACACAAGTGTTTGCTTCTTGAGGTGGAGAGAAATAGGTGAACTGACTCAACATTGAAAGTAAAAGAATGGTCCTCCATAGAGGAAAAGCATCGATTGCTATATTTGTGCTAGAGCTTTGATTTTGAAAACATGAAACAATTTTGTCAACGGTAGTAATAAAGCATATGCATCATGTAAATTATATCTTATAAGTTGCAAGCCTCATGCATAGTGTACTAATAGTGCTCGCACCTTGTCCTAATTAGCTTGGACTACCTGGATTATCACCGCAATACATATGCTTTAACCAAGTTTCACAAAGGGGTACCTCTATGCCGCTTTGTACAAAGGTCTAAGGAGAAAGCTCGCATTTGGATTTCTCGCTTTTGATTATTCTCAACTTAGACATCCATACCGGGACAACATAGACAACAGATAATGGACTCCTCTTTTAATGCTTTAAGCATTTGACAACAATTAATTCTTTTCTCATTAGAGATTTGAGGATGTTTGTCCAAAACTGAAACTTCCACCATGGATCATGGCTTTAGTTAGCGGCCCAATGTTCTTCTCTCACAATATGCATGCTCAAACCATTCAACTCAGTGTAGATCGCCCTTACTTCGGACAAGACGAACATGCATAGCAACTCACATGAAATTCAACAATGAGTTGATGGCGTTCCCCGGTAAACATGGTTATCGCACAACAAGCAACTTAATAAGAGATAAAGTGCATAATTACATATTCAATACCACAATAGTTTTTAAGCTATTTGTCCCATGAGCTATATATTGCAAAGGTAAATGATGGAATTTTAAAGGTAGCACTCAAGCAATTTACTTTGGAATGGCGGAGAAATACCATGTAGTAGGTAGGTATGGTGGACACAAATGGCATAGTGGTTGGCTCAAGTATTTTGGATGCATGAGAAGTATTCCCTCTCGATACAAGGTTTAGGCTAGCAAGGTTATTTGAAACAAACACAAGGATGAACCGGTGCAGCAAAACTCACATAAAAGACATATTGAAAACATTATAAGACTCTACACCGTCTTCCTTGTTGTTCAAACTCAAAACTAGAAATTATCTAGACCTTAGAGAAACCAAATATGCAGACCAAATTTTAGCATGCTCTATGTATTTCTTCATTAATGGGTGCAAAGAATATGATGCAAGAGCTTAAACATGAGCACAACAATTGCCAAGTATCACATTACCCAAGACATTATAGCAATTACTACATGTATCATTTTCCAATTCCAACCATATAACAATTTAACGAAGAGGAAACTTCGCCATGAATATTATGAGCTAAGAACACATGTGTTCATATGAACCAGCGGAGCGTGTCTCTCTCCCACACAAGCATGATGTAATCCAATTTATTCAAACAAAAACAAAAACAAAAGCACACGAGACGCTCCAAGTAAAGCACATAAGATGTGATGGAATAAAAATGTAGTTTCAGGGGAGGAACCTGATAATGTTGTCGATGAAGAAGGGGATGCCTTGGGCATCCCCAAGCTTAGACGCTTGAGTCTTCTTGATATATGCAGGGGTGAACCACCGGGTGCATCCCCAATCTTAGAGCTTTCACTCTCCTTGATCGTAGTATATCATCCTCCTCTCTTGACCCTTGAAAACTTCCTCCACACCAAACTCGAAACAACTCATTAGAGGGTTAGTGGACAATAAAAATTAACATGTTCAGAGGTGACACAATCATTCTTAACACTTCTGGACATTGCATAAAGCTACTGGACATTAATGGATCAAAGAAATTCATCCAACATAGCAAAAGAGGCAATGCGAAATAAAAGGCAGAATCTGTCAAAACAGAACAGTCCGTAAAGATGGATTTTATTAGGCCACCAGACTTGCTCAAACGAAAATGCTCAAATTGAATGAAAGTTGCGTAAATATCTGAGGATCACTCACGTAAATTTGCATAATTTTCTGAGTTACCTACAGAGAATTAGACCCAGATTCGTGACAGCAAAGAAATCTGTTTCTGCGCAGTAATCCAAATCTAGTACTTACTTTACTATCAAAGACTTTACTTGGCACAACAAAACACAAAACTAAGATAAGGAGAGGTTGCTACAGTAGTAAACAACTTCCAAGACACAAATATAAAACAAAGTACTGTAGCAAAATAACACATGGGTTATCTCCCGAGAAGTTCTTTCTTTTTAGCCATTAAGATGGGCTCAGCAGTTTTAATGATGCACTCGCAAGAAATAGTATTTGAAGCAAAAGAGAGCATCAAGAGGCAAATTGAAAACACATTTAAGTCTAACATGCTTCCTATGCATAGGAATCTTGTAAATAAACAAGTTCATGAAGAGCAAAGTAACAAGCATAGGAAGATAAAACAAGTGTAGCTTCAAAAGTTTCAAGCACATAGAGAGGCATTTTAGTAACATGAAAATTTCTACAACCATATTTTCCTCTCTCATAATAACTTTCAGTAGCAACATGAGCAAACTCAACAATATAACTATCACATAAAGCATTCTTATCATGAGTCTCATGCATAAAATTATTACTCTCCACATAAGCATAATCAATTTTATTAGTTGTAGTGGGAGCAAATTCAACAAAGTAGCTATCATTATTATTCTCATCAAGTGTAGGAGGCATAGTATAATCACAACAAAATTTACTCTCCATAGTAGGTGGCACCAAAAGACCACTATCATTATAATCATCATAAATAGGAGGCAAAGTATCATCAAAGAAAATTTTCTCCTCAGTGCTTGGGGGACTAAAAATATCATGAAAACCAGCTTCCCCAAGCTTAGAACTTTCTATATCATTATCAACAATGGTGTTCAAAGCGTTCATACTAATATTACTACCAGCATGCAAATAAGATTCCATAGGTTTTTTAATTTTCGCATCAAACAATCCATGTTTTAAATGAGGAAACAGAATAAGAAGCTCACTCTTGTACATTATGCCAAACTAGTGTAAACAAGAAACAACAAGATGCAATTGCAGGATCTAAAGGAAATAGCTTTGAGCACACACACAACGGCGCCGGAAAAATACTTTACCTGGGACCGTAGTATGAGTGCCTTTTACCTTTCCTCCCCGGCAACGGCGCCGTAAAAGTGCTTGATGTCTACGGGAGCTTCTATTCTTGTAGACAGTGTTGGGCCTCCAAGTGCGGAGGTTTGTAGAACAGCAGCAAGTTTCCCTTAAGTGGATACCCAAGGTTTATCGAACTCGGGGAGGAAGAGGTCAAAGATATCCCTCTCATGCAACCCCGCAACCACAAAGCAAGAAGTCTCTTGTGTCCCCAACACACCTAATAGGTGCACTAGTTCGGCGAAGAGATAGTGAAATACAGGTGGTATAAATAAGTATGAGCAGTAGTAACGGTGCCAGAAAAGTGCTTGCTGGCGTGTAGTTGATGGTGGTAATATTGCAGCAGTAGTAACACAGTAAAACAGTAAACAAGCAGTAGTAACTCAGCAGTATTTAGGAACAAGGCCTAGGGATTACACTTTCACTAGTGGACACTCTCAACATTGATCACATAACAGAATAGATAAATGCATACTCTACACTTTTGTTGGATGATGAACACATTGCGTAGGATTACACGAACCCTCAATGCCGGAGTTAACAAGCTCCACAATAATGCTCATGTTTTAGTAACCTTTAGTGTAAGATAGATCAACGAGACTAAACCAAGTACTAGCATAGCATGCACACTGTCACCTTCATGCATATGTAGGAGGAATATATCACATCAATATTATCATAGCAATAGTTAACTTCGCAATCTTCAAGAGATCATGATCATAGCATAAACCAAGTACTAACACGGTGCACGCACTGTCACCTTTGCACACATGTAGGAGGAATAAAACTACTTTAATAACACATCACTAGAGTAGCACATAGATAAATTGTGATACAAACTCATATGAATCTCAATGAGATCATTGTATTGAAGTACATGGAAGAGAGATGAACCACATAGCTACCGGTACATCCCCGAGCCTCGATGGAGAACTACTCCCTCCTCATGGGAGCAGCAGCGGTGATGAAGATGGCGGTGGAGATGGCAGCGGTGTCGATGGAGAAGCCTTCCGGGGCACTTCCCCGCTCCGGCAGGTGCCGGAACAGAGATCCTGTCCCCGGATCTTGGCTTCGCGATGGCGGCGGCTCCGGAAGGTTTCGTGGGTTTCGTCAATTGGTATCGGGTTTTCTGATCCGGGGGCTCTTTATAGGCGGAGAGGCGGCGCAGGAAGGTCACCAGGGTGCCCTCACCACCAGGTGGCGCGGCCGGGGCCCGGCCCGCGCCCGGTGTGGTGTGGGGCCCCCCGGCCCATCTCCGGCAGCTCTCGAGTGTTCCGGATGGTTCCGGGAAAAATAGGAACCCGGGCGTTGATTTCGTCCGATTCCGAGAATATTTCGTTACTAGGATTTCGAAACCAAAAACAGCAGAAAACAGGAACCGGCACTTCGGCATCTTGTTAATAGGTTAGTTCCGTAAAATGCATAAATATGACATATAATGTGTATAAAACATGTAGATATCATCAATAAAGTAGCATGGAACATAAGAAATTATCGATACGTCAGAGACGTATCAGTCCCTCGTTTTCTGAATCCTCGAGATCTTCCCATCGAGGGGACTCAGCGCGTTTGCTTTGTGGTGGGAGAGGCCCTAAGCGCTCGAACACGGACACATTGGCTGCATCCTTCTTCTTCCGGTTGCATTCTGGACAATTGCCGATTGTTGGCAATCGGCTCATTCCTGAATCCCAGCAGTGTCTGAAGAAGGGACAATCCCAGTGCCTGTCCTCGCCGTCCCGCTCCCTTGCCTTTTCGTTGGCACAACGTCCGTGCTCCTCCTCATCGCGATTATGCCGACGACGTCTTCTGGCTTCTCTAGCCAGACGATCTCTTTCATCATCATTGCTGGACCGTCGGCGTTGGTCATACTGACTCACATACTTGTTGAGGAGGTGATCAGAGAGAGGTCGCCGATATCTTATGTTCTTTACTTCTCCCTCTGTTACGTAGCGCTTGCCATCTTGGCGGAGCCGATCGCGTGGAGCGGCTTCCTCTGTGTCTTTGCTATGAGAGCAGCTGCCCTCATCTCCATCCTTGCCAGCGTGGTGTCCAGATCCTACCATGTTGATACTGAACGAAGACCCTGGTTGGCAACCTTCGTGGTAAGTATACTCCACCATGTTAACGGCGGGGAAAGGGTGTGTGTCGACCTTCATGGCGTACTGGTTGAAGATTAACCGTCCATTCTCTATCGCCATTTGGATCTGCTGCCGCCACACCCTGCATTCGTTGGTGGTGTGGGAGAACGTGTTATGCCATTTGCAGTTTGGCTTTCCATTCAGCTCCTGCACCGTGGGGATCTTGTGGCCTTCGGGTACCTTTATATGCTTCTCCGTGAGCAAGAGATCGAAAATCTGCTCGGCTTTGGTCACGTCGAAGTCGAACCCTTTTGGAGGCACTTGTGGCTTTACCCACTTACGGGACATGGGGTTTGTCGCCCGAGTCCATTCAGCTATCGCTACCTCCTCGATCTCCCATAGCGCCTTCATCTTCGTCCGCCTCAACCAGGACCACCGCACGCTTGAATTTGTCCCGGTAAACATCCGGGTGGCGCTGTTCATATGCCGACAGCCTACGCACCATGTGCGCCAACGAAGGGTAGTCTCGCTTGGGAGGCCACGTCCTTAATAGATGATGAGAGACCCACCACCGCCAACTCGATCGCTTCTTTTCGCTTACGTGAACCGAAAAGCATCGGTTCCTAATGGTCCTCGAAGCGCTGGATGTATTCTGCCACGGTTTCCCCGCGCTTCTGTCGTACTTGAGCAAGATCGGCAATACCAGCCTCGGAAGCTTCTGAGTGATACTGAAGGTGGAACTGCTCTTCCAACTGCTTCCAAGTCCGGACTGAGTTCGGTGGCAGCGATGTGTACCACCCGAAAGCCGATCCTGTGAGGGACTGTGAGAAGAACCTCACACGCAGCTCGTCTGACACTGAGATAGTGCCCAGCTGTTCCAAATATCGGCTCACATGCTCGATGGAGCTGGAACCATCTGATCCACTAAACTTTGTGAAGTCCGGGAGCCGATATTTGGGTGGTAGCGGGATCAGTTCGTAGTCGTTGGGGTACGGCTTGGTGTAGCCGAACGTCTTCCTTTTCGGCATCATGCCAAACCGATCTTTCGAGATTGCACAAATCTGATCCGCCGTGATGGCTGAAGGTGTCGAACCCCGAAGATTCGCCGGGGTGGCATACTTAACCAGCCATACTTGCTTTTCCGGTTCCGAGCCAACTGCGAAGCTGGTCTCTCGGAGGTTTGTCGGAGTGGCGTACTTAGCTAGCCACGATTGCTTCTCGGGATCGGCTCCCGACGTTCCTCCCGCCGTCCCGGAGGCTCCCGATATTGCAGCCTCGGTTCGAGAGTGCCCGAGTGTTGCAGTCCCGGTACGTATGCGCACGCGCATCCGTGCGGGATCTCCTTGGGTGCCTCAGGTAGGAATTGGTAGTCACTAGGATCACCACCAATCTTGTAGACGACGTATGCCGATGAGTTCGGCAGTTCCGGTGCTGCCCATGCGAACGGCTGGGGCTGGAGTGGCATCTCTCCTTTGAAAGTCCCCAGAGCCGGTCCCGACGGAGAATACCGGTGGCTCATGATTTCCTGGACGACGCGCAGAGCGACACGCTCCAAAGTGTTCACCCAGGCTCTCAGAGTGGCGGTGCAGCGAATGAGCCACCATGTAGTTGATCTCCTGCCGCAGCGACCTGGTGCGTTCTTCTGACGGTGCGGACAGGTCCACTCCATCGAGTGCGCCTTCAGGTGTGAAACCCTTCCACCTGACGCCATGGGAGCGGGTTCGGTGGAAAGAGCCGATGAGTTCGGCTTCGGGGACTGCCTTGATTTCGTCATGCTTCTTCTTGAGCTCATCAGGCAGATCCTCGTACTTGACCGGAGTGCTTTCCGCCATCTCAGGTGTAGATGGCGATGCGGTGGATGTGGAAGATGGTCCCACCGGGCGTGCCAGAATGTGTTGACGTCAGAAACCCCCTGGCGGGCAGAGACGGTCAGCACGGTAGAGCCGGGAACAACTAGGGCTGCGGCTGGCCCCAGTCCCTGAGAGCGACGGCCCGGAAAGCCTCCTGGTCGCACGTCCGATGTTTATCACAAGGGCGTGCCACCTGACCTATACCTGGTCAGGAAGGTGTGGATGATGCCTCGCTTAGTTTCCTGCAGGGCACACACGTAAACGTTAAATACGAGCCTCGATCGGCTCTCGAGTTATCCTGTGAATCGGCTCAAAGAGCCGATCCACCCATGATTCAGACGGGGTGTCCGAATATATGGTGGTCCTGCTTGATCAAGATAAAGCTGATGAGATCTACGACGATTTAGGGTTTTCACCGCATAATCGGATCGTCCTACTCACGATTGGGCCTCGCGCTCGCGCACGGTGACCGTAAGCCGATCCTAGAGAGGGCCTAAAAACCAACACGAGGTTGATCATCGGAACGTCCTTTCTAGGGCTAGCAAACGCCACCCTACACGCCGCTGGATCCTCCAACCCTTTGTAAGGCCTAACTATTGCGGATGTTAAACTAATCCTTGATGAAACAAGGAGCAACCGTAACGGATCAGATCTACTAGATAATGATCAAGCGGGGTGCCGCCCCTACACCTAAGATAGGTGTAAGGGCGGCTAGACATGCAAGGGTTGCACTACGAAAGCATGTAATTCGAAGAACAATGCTAACCCTAACATGTCTAAGATAACTACGTTGCTCGCCATCAAAAAGGCTTCGATACGAGCAACGCATGAACAACGTGATAGGCATTGTGCTGCCTAGATCGCAAGATGCGATCTAGGCAGCATGGTGCTTACCGGTAGAAACCCTCGAGACGAAGGAGTTGGCGATGCGCCGAGATTTGTTTGTGGTTGAACGTTGGTTGTTGTTTATTCCATAAACCCTAGGTACATATTTATAGTCCAGGGGACTTTCTAATGTGGGCGTGCACTAAACCGTGCACGGGTAAAACTCTATCTCCTAAACCGACACGTAAACTAACATGTTACAGATACAAGGGCAAATTAGCCCAAACTTTGCATGTAAGGCCGATTCACGTATTTCTTCCATCTATATATTCTTTAAGTCCATCTTGATCACGGCCCACCTCTGACTCGGTCAAATTCTGGTGATAACAGGGGGCAAGTCCCTGCGGATGGCAAAAAGGGTGAGATCTCTTGTGGGAAAAGTAACGCACCTCTGCTGAGTGTATCAAATTGTGGCTGTCACTCCTTGTTCCGGGAAGGGAACTGCGAACGCGGCAGGAAAGGAACTCCGTGAAGTTCTAGTCAACCTGTGAAGACTGACGGGCATAGTTTTCATAATAAAAGCAACCTTTTGAAGAAATGATTTCAAAAACATGCATTGACCTGCGATTTCCTGATCAATGGTCGTAGCTAGTGCATCAAACACCTTTTTATTCTTTTAGAACTTGCCGAGTACCTCCGTACTCACTTTCTTTCGACACCCTTGCTAGACCGTGATCCGGAAGTGGAGGCCATCAACGATGGAGCACCAGAAGGAAGCTACGAGCTGGTCTACGAAGAACCTGATCTTACCGGCGGAGTGGAAGGCGTAGACTATGGGATAGTCTACGGACCAGATGACACGGAGGTGGAGGAGTAGTGACATACCCTACCATCATAGAGCCGAGCAATGTAGAACTTACCTAAATAAGTTGTTGAGCTCTCTTTTATATTGTTATGAGTTGTAATCGTACTTAAGTAGTATCTTAGGGTGTTCTCATAGGACCTGTGAGAATACCAACTTGTTAAGACAATGTTTGTAATAAAGTATGGAGTGTTATGACCTGCAATGTTTCTGTTGTACCACTCTGAGGGATATGGCAATTTGTGAAGAAGTCCCTTCACAAAGATCATGTCAACGACTTGTATACTACAACATGCAGTGGTATGCTGGGTCACCGCACGAAATATTCTCGGAATTGGACGAAATCAAGACCCAGGTTCCTATTTTTCCCGGAACCATCCAGAACACCCGAGAGCCGCCAGAGGGAAGCCCTGGGGGCCCCACACCACACCCTGGCGCGGCCAGAGGGGGGCCGCGCCGCCCTATGGTGTGGTGGCCCCAGGCCCCCTCCGAGGATGCCCTTCCGCCTATTTAAAGCCTCCGTCGCGAAAACCCTATGACAGAGGACGGAACCCACAGAAACCTTCCAGAGCCGCCGCCATCGCGAAGCCAAGATCTGGGGGACAGGAGTCTCTGTTCCGGCACCCTGCCGGAGCGGGGAAGTGCCCCCGGAAGGCTTCTCCATCGACACCGCTGCCATCTCCACCGCCATCTTCATCACCGCCGCTGCTCCCATGAGGAGGGAGTAGTTCTCCATCGAGGCTCGGGGCTGTACCGGTAGCTATGTGGTTCATCTCTCTCCTATGTATTTCAATACAATAATCTCATGAGCTTCCTTACATGATTGAGATTCATATGATGATGCTTGTAATCTAGATGTCATTGTGCTAGTCAAGTGAGTTTTACTTATGTGATCTCCGGAGACTCCTTGTCCCACGTGTGTAAAGGTGACGAGTGTGTGCACCGTGTGGGTCTCTTAGGCTATATTTCACAGAATACTTACTCACTGTTATGAATGGCGTAGTGAAGTGCTTATTTATATCTCTTTATGATTGCAATGTGTTTTGTATCACAATTTATCTATGTGCTACTCTAGCAATGTTATTAAAGTAGTTTTATTCCTCCCGCACGGTGTAATGGTGACGGTGTGTGCATCCGTGTTAGTACTTGGCGTATGCTATGATCATGATCTCTTGTAGATTGTGAAGTTAACTATTGCTATGATAGTATTGATGTGATCTATTCCTCCTACATAGTGTGAAGGTGACAGTGTGCATGTTGTGTTAGTACTTGGTTTAGTCGTGTTGATCTTTCTTGCACTCTAAGGTTATTTAAATATGAACATTGAATTGTGGAGCTTGTTAACTCCGGCATTGAGGGTTCGTGTAATCCTACGCAATGTGTTCATCATCCAACAAAAGAGTGTAGAGTATGCATTTATCTATTCTATTATGTGATCAAAGTTGAGAGTGTCCACTAGTGAAAGTGTAATCCCTAGGCCTTGTTCCTAAATACTGCTATCGCTGCTTGTTTACAGTTTTACTACGTTACTACTGCTGCGTTACTACTGCTACCATATTACCACCTTCAACTACACGCCGTTACTACTGCTCATATTCATTCATACCACCTGTATTTCACTATCTCTTCGCCGAACTAGTGCACCTATTAGGTGTGTTGGGGACACAAGAGACTTCTTGCTTTGTGGTTGCAGGGTTGCATGAGAGGGATATCTTTGACCTCTTCCTCCCCGAGTTCGATAAACCTTGGGTATCCACTTAAGGGAAACTTGCTCGCTGTTCTACAAACCTCTCGCTCTTGGAGGCCCAACACTGTCTACAAGAATAGAAGCTCCCGTAGACATCAAGCACTTTTCCGGCGCCGTTGTCGGGAGGAAAGGTAAAAAGGCACTCATACTCCGGTTCCGGGTAACGATACTTTTCCGGCGCCATTGTGTTTGTGCTCGAAGCTATTTCCTTTAGATCCTGCAATTGCATCTTTTTGTTTCTTGTTTACACTAGTTTGGCATAATGGACAACAATGAGCTTCTTATTCTATTTCCTGATTTAAAACATGGATTGTTTGATGCGAAAATTAAAAAACCTATGAAATCTTATTTGCATGCTAGTAGTAATATTAGTATGAACGCTTTGAACACCATTGTTGATAATAATGTAGAAAGTTCTAAGCTTGGGGAAGCTGGTTTTCATGATCTTTTTAGTCCCCCAAGCATTTAGGAGAAAATTTTCTTTGATGATACTTTGCCTCCTATTTATGATGATTATAATAGTGGTCTTTTGGTACAACCTATTATGGAGAGTAAATTTTGTTGTGATTATACTATGCCTCCTACACTTGATGAGAATAATAATGATAGCTACTTTGTTGAATTTGCTCCCACTATTACCAATAAAATTGATTATGCTTATGTGGAGAGTAATAATTTTATGCATGAGACTCATGATAAGAATGCTTTATGTGATATTTATATTGTTTAGTTTGCTCATGATGCTAGTGAAAGTTATTATGAGAGAGGAAAATATGGTTGTAGAAATTTTCATGTTACTAAAATGCCTCTCTATGTGCTGAAATTTTTGAAGCTACACTTGTTTTATCTTCCTATGCTTGTTACTTTGCTCTTCATGAACTTGTTTATTTACAAGATTCCTATGCATAGGAAGCATGTTAGACTTAAATTTGTTTTGAATTTGCTTCTTGATGCTCTCTTTTGCTTCATACTCTATTTTTCATGTGAGCATCATTAAAACTACTGAGCCCATCTTAATGGCTATAAAGAAAGAACTTCTTGGGAGATAACCCATGTGTTATTTTGCTACAGTACTTTGTTTTATATTTTTGTCTTGGAAGTTTTTTACTACTGTAGCAACCTCTCCTTATCTTAGTTTTGTGTTTTGTTGTGCCAAGTAAAGTCGTTGATAGAAAGGTTGATACTAGATTTGGATTACTGCGCAGTTCCAGATTTCTTTGCTGTCACGAATCTGGGTCTACCTCCCTGTAGGTAGCTCAGAAAATTAATCCAATTTACGTGCATGATCCTCAGATATGTACGCAACTTTCATTCAATATGGTTATTTTCATTTGAGCAAGTCTGGTGGCCTAATAAAATCCATCTTTACGGACTGTTCTGTTTTGACAGATTCTGCCTTTTATTTCGCATTGCCTCTTTTGCTATGTTGGATGAATTTCTTTGATCCATTAATGTCCAGTAGCTTTATGCAATGTCCAGAAGTGTTAAGAATGATTGTGTCACCTCTGAACATGTGAATTTTTATTATGCATTAACCCTCTAATGAGTTTGTTTCGAGTTTGGTGTGGAGGAAGTTTTCAAGGGTCAAGAGAGGAGGATGATATACTATGATCAAGAAGAGTGAAGAGTCTAAGCTTGGGGATGCCCCGGTGGTTCATCCCTGCATATTTCAAGAAGACTCAAGCATCTAAGCTTGGGGATGCCCAAGGCATCCCCTTCTTCATCGACAAATTATCGGGTTCCTTCTCTTGAAACTATATTTTTATTCGGTCACATCTTATGTACTTTACTTGGAGCGTCTGTGTGCTTTTTGTTTTTGTTTTTGTTTGAATAAATGCTTGTGTGGGAGAGAGACACGCTCCGCTGGTTCGTATGAACACATGTGTTCTTAGCTTTTAATTTTCATGGCGAAGGTTGAAACTGCTTCGTTAATTGTTATATGGTTGGAAACGGAAAATGATACATGTAGTAAATTGCTATAATGTCTTGGATAATGTGATACTTGGCAATTGTTGTGCTCATGTTTAAGCTCTTGCATCATATACTTTGCACCCATTAATGAAGAAATACATAGAGCATGCTAAAATTTGGTTTGCATATTTGGTCTCTCTAAAGTCTAGATAATTTCTAGTATTGAGTTTGAACAACAAGGAAGATGGTGTAGAGTCTTATAATGTTTACAATATGTCTTTTATGTGAGTTTTGCTGCACCGGTTCATCCTTGTGTTTGTTTCAAATAACCTTGCTAGCCTAAACCTTGTATCGAGAGGGAGTACTTCTCATGCATCCAAAATCCTTGAGCCAACCACTATGCCATTTGTGTCCACCATACCTACCTACTACATGGTATTTCTCCGCCATTCCAAAGTAAATTGCTTGAGTGCTACCTTTAAATTTCCATCATTCACCTTTGCAATATATAGCTCATGTGACAAATAGCTTAAAAACTATTGTGGTATTGAATATGTACTTATGCACTTTATCTCTTATTAAGTTGCTTGTTGTGCGATAACCATGTTTCTGGGACGCCATCAACTATTATTTGTTGAATATCATGTGAGTTGCTATGCATGTCCGTCTTGTCTGAAGTAAGAGAGATCTACCACCTTAATGGTTGGAACATGCATATTGTTAGAGAAGAACATTGGGCCGCTAACTAAAGCCATGATTCATGGTGGAAGTCTCAGTTTTGGACATATATCCTCAATCTCATATGAGAATAATAATTGTTGTCACATGCTTATGCATTAAAGAGGAGTCCATTATCTGTTGTCCATGTTGTCCCGGTATGGATGTCTAAGTTGAGAATAATCAAAAGCGAGAAATCCAAAATGCGAGCTTTCTCCTTAGACTTTTGTACAGGCGGCATGGAGGTACCCCATTGTGACACTTGGTTAAAACATGTGCATTGCAAAGATCCGGTAGTCCAAGCTATTAGGACAAGATGTAGGCAATATTAGTATACTATGCATGAGGCTTGCAACTTTTAAGATATAATTTACATAACTCATATGCTTTATTACTACCGTTGACAAAATTGTTTCATGTTTTCAAAATAAAAGCTCTAGCACAAATATAGCAATCGATGCTTTCCTCTTTGAAGGACCATTCTTTTTACTTTTATGTTGAGTCAGTTCACCTATCTCTCTCCACCTCAAGAAGCAAACACTTGTGTGAACTGTGCATTGATTCCTACATACTTGCATATTGTACTTGTTATATTACTCTATGTTGACAATTATCCATGAGATATACATGTTATAAGTTGAAAGCAACCGCTGAAACTTAATCTTCCTTTGTGTTGCTTCAATACCTTCACTTTGATTTATTGCTTTATGAGTTAACTCTTATGCAAGACTTATTGATGCTTGTCTTTAAGTACTATTCATGAAAAGTCTTTGCTTTATGATTCAGTTGTTTACTCATGTCATTACCATTGTTTTGATCGCTGCATTCATTACATATGTTTACAATATGATCAAGTTTATGATGGCATGTCACTCCAGAAATTATCTTTGTTATCGTTTACCTGCTCGGGACGAGCAGAACTAAGCTTGGGGATGCTGATACGTCTCCGACGAATCGATAATTTCTTATGTTCCATGCCACATTATTGATGATATCTACATGTTATATGCACATTATATGTCATATTTATGCGTTTTCTGGAACTAACCTATTAACAAGATGCCGAAGTGCCAGTTCCTGTTTTCTGCTGTTTTTGGTTTCAGAAATCCTAGTAATGAAATATTCTCGGAATTGGACGAAATCAAGACCCGGGTTCCTATTTTTCCCGGAACCATCCAGAACACCCGAGAGCCGCCAGAGGGAAGCCCTGGGGGCCCCACACCACACACTGGCGCGGCCAGAGGGGGGCCGTGCCGCCCTATGGTGTGGTGGCCCCGTGCCC
>NC_061511.1:41943633-41971030 GCF_022539505.1 Lolium rigidum
ATACTTCTTCTATATATATTTCTTCACACCCATCTTCGATCGCGGCCCACCTCTGACTTGGTCAAATTCTGGTGATAACAGTATGATATATATACTTGCATCCAAGGAACCTGTACCATCATCACAAGCTCTTGTTCTTCTTCATCCTCCGTGGTTTCTCTGAGGGATGTCGAAGTTTTCTCTTCTTTTGCTTTTTTCTGCACCTTTTTTGGCTTCGTAGATCTCTCCGCTATTTCTTCCCAAAATACTCCTGGCGGGATTGGGAGGCATTGCGACCCGATGTTTGCGAGGACGTCAGCTTCATCGTTGCTCAATCTACCGATGTGATTTACCTCGCATCCATCAAATAGCTTCTCGAGTTCATTATACACCTCCTTGTATGCTACCATGCTATCATTGACTGCGTCACATTGGTTCATAACTTGCTGAGCCACCAATTGTGAGTCGCCAAAGATTTTTAGTCGAGTTGCACCGCAAGCTTTCGCCATCTTCATCCCGTGTATGAGGGCTTCATATTCTGCTTCATTGTTAGATGCGTTAGGGAACGTCATCCGAAGGATGTACTTCAACTTGTCGCCTTCAGGTGATATAAGTACTACTCCTGCGCCAGCTCCTTCTACTCTCTTGGACCCGTCGAAATTCATGGTCCAGGTTCTCGACAAGTCTGGGGGTCCTGTGTTTTGCAGCTCCATCCACTCTGCGATGAAGTCTGGCAGAACTTGCGCCTTGATTGCTTTTCTTTTTTCATACGTGATGTCCCGAGGGAAAGTTCTATTCCCCAAAGGGAGACACGACCCGTAGCTTCTGGATTGTTTAGTATATTTGACAAGGGAGCTTCATTGACCACTATGATCGGGTGTGCCGAAAAATAGTGGCGCAATTTTCGTGCTCGTTGTGAACACTCCGTATGCTAGCTTCGGTACCGAGGGTACCTTTGTTTTGATGGCGATAAAACTTCGCCGACGAAGTATACCGGCCTCTCGTACTCCGTGGAGTTTTCCTTCTTCTTCTCTTTCGACAACTAGCACCGTGCTCACCACTTGGGGCGTGGCTGCGATATATAGCGAGAGAGGTTCCTTTTCCTTCGGCGCCACCAAAATTGGTGGTGTCGAGATTGTGCGCTTCAAATCTTCGAAAGCTCGTCGGCATCTTCGTTCCACCGGAATTTGTCTCCTTGCTTTATCGTAGCGTAGAATGGTAATGCTTTTTCTCCCAGCACTGGCGACGAATCTGCTCAAAGCTGCGACTCACCCGAGTTAGTCTGTTGTATTTCTTTCAACTTTGTTGGCTTTCTCATTGTTACGATAGCTTGTATTTTATCGGGATTTGCTTCAATCCCTCTTGCCGAGACTAGAAACCCCGTAAGTTCTCCTGCTGGGACGCCAAAGGAACACTTCGTCGGGTTCAACTTCAGGCAGAATTTGTCAAGGTTGTCAAAAGTTTCCTTGAGATCCTCGATCAGTGTTGTCCCCTTTTTTGACGTTATGACGACATCGTCGATATATACTTGCACGTTTTTCCCAATCTGTGTCGCCAAACACTTCTGCATCATCCTCTGATATGTTGCTCCCGCATTTTTTAGACCAAAGGTCATTGTTCTGTAGCAAAACACACCGTAAGGTGTAATAAACGCGGTCTTTACTTCATCTTCTTCTTTCAATCTGATCTGGTTATAACCAGAATATGCGTCCAGGAAGGAAAGACGTTCACATCCAGCCGTGGAGTCGATAATTTGATCGATCCTCGGGAGGGGAAGTGATCCTTTGGACAATGTTTATTGAGACACGTAAAGTCGACGCCCATGCGAAGGACCTTAGTGTTTTTCTTTGGCACCAACACAGGATTTGCTACCCATGTGGCTTCTGTGAATATCTCTTTGATAAAACCAGCTTCTCGTAGTCGATTGATTTCTGACAGCATAGCTTTGCGGTTTGGTTCCGAAAAACGCCGCAAAGGTTGTTTGATTGGTCTCGCTAATGGATCCAAGTTTAGGTGGTGCTCGGCAAGTTCCCTGGGTACTCCTGGCATGTCAGCTGGACACCATGCGAAGATTTTCCGAGTTCTCACGGAGGAACTCGACGAGCGCGCTTTCCTATGCGATATCCATGTCGTTTGCGATAGATGTCGTCTTTTTCGGGTCTGTCGGGTGAATCTGCATCTCCTTAGAATTTTTCTCGGTATTGAAAGTTGATTCTTTATTTGGCCTTCCAACGTCTGGCAGTACGTCGTAATCAGTCATACTTTTTGACGCCAAATACTCAGCTTGCATCCCGAAAGTTTCTGATAACCGATGAAAATCCTTGTCGCACTTATCGGCTAAGGCGAAGCTTCCTTTAACTGTGATTGGTCCCTTTGGTCCAGGCAATCTCCACAACAGGTATGTATAGTGTGGTACCGCCATAAATCTAGCATATGCTGGTCGTCCCAACAAAGCGTGGTACTCGCGATGGAAAATCCACGACTTCAAATTCCAGCTTCTCGATTCTATAATTTTCTCGGGTTCCAAACTGAACGTCGAGATTGATCTTCCCCAATGGATAACTTGGTTTCTCCGGTGTGATGCCGTGGAACCTTGTGTCTGTTGGCTTCAAGTTTGCTAAGGAAATGTTCATCTTCCTCAATGTATACGCATACATAAGGTTTAAGCTGCTGCCGCCATCTATAAACACTCGAGAAACATCAAATCCCGCAATAACTGCTGGCAGAATAAGTGCTGACTGCCCTGGTCGAGGAACTTGCTGCGGATGGTCTGCTATGGTGAAGCCGATGTCTTGCCCTGACCAATTGAGGTACTCAACTGTTGGTGGAGGCATCTTCTCTGCCATGAACACCTGTCGCGAGATTACTTTCTAGTTCTATTGGACGGCCTTCCTTTCTGAATCATCGAGACCGCTCCGTTAGAGTTGGGGTCAACGTAAGGTGGTGGTGCAGGTGCCGCCGCTATTCTTAGCTGATGTCGATTGTCATCTGTTATCGCGGGAGGATGTGGCAGGTGGACCTCACTTCTTGGTTCTCGAGGGTTTCTTTGCGCTGCCTGAGCATTAGCATGCCCTGCATATCTCAACATTGCCTGGAAATTTCGAAAATCCTTCTGCAGATGTCCTGACTGTCTTTTTCCGTTGATGTCGAGGAAAAAGTGCATCTGACACGGCCCGTTCATCATTTCTTCGGGAGACACAAAAGGCCTCTGGAACCTTGGCCCGCTGTTTTGCCTATTTTGTCGAAATTCGTCTCTATTGTCACTTCGTTGATCATTACTTCTCTGGTAGTCCTCTCGATTACTTCCTCCTGCGCTGGCTCGGAAACCGGCCGAAATTTGACCTGGAGCATCATAATTTGAGTATTGCCGAGGAAATCGTCGCCTTGATTGATAATTTCGACCGCGGTCCTCCTCTGGAGATCTATGCCGTTTGTTGTGGACAGCATCTTCTCCATCTGCCCATCTGTTTGCTATTTCCATTAATGCGGATACTGTTTTTGGATTGGTTCTTCCCAAATCTTCGACAAAATCTCCACGCCTGATCCCTGCGACAAATGCATCTATTGCCCTCTCGTCGGATATATTTTCTGCCGAGTTTTTTATGATGTTCCACCTCTGGATATATTTCCTCATTGGCTCGTCTGGCTTCTGTCGACACGCCCGTAATTCCTCTAGAGACGCGGGTTTCTTGCAGGTGGATCGGAAATTCTTGACGAATATGTCCTCAAAGCTGTCCCAGCTGTCGATAGACCCTGGAGGAAGCTTTTTGATCCAAGATCGTGCAGCTCCACTTAAATGCACCTGAATACTTTGCATGGCTGTTGCCCTGGTTCCTCCAGTTAGCTTTACCGTCTCGAGGTAATCGACTAGCCAATCCTCTGGATCTTGCAGGCCGTCGAATTTTTTGAAATGATCAGGCAACTTAAATCCTGAAGGGACTCGAGTTTTTCGTACTTTCCTTGTAAAGCACGGCAAACCGCACATATCCTCGTCGTTTAGTTCTGGGGAGTGCCGATGTTCCCTTCTGCCTTGTCGTGCTCTGTCTACCCTTGCTTGTGCTGCCGTATCTCTTGCTCCACTTGTTCCTTCGACATTTGCTCGCTGCCGCTGCCGTAGGTCGTGGACTATTTTTCCTTGCAGCCTCCTTCCGGCGGTGTTGATACGAACGCCGTTCCCATGGCTTCAGCTCCCGCTACTGCCATGTTGTACAAAGCTTCCCTTGGATCTCCCGGAGGTGGCCTGGATGCAAGGATAAAGGCTTGTGTCGCCATATACCCAGCTTCGGTGTCTTAGGGATAATATTCCCTCTTGTGTCTATCGACATAAAAGACATGTCGAGATTTTGAACCAAGTACTCTCTTTCTCCTTCAGGTATGTGTTGCAATCTGGACCTTGCTTTGTTCCGAGCTTCTCTATGGCTATCTCCCGAGGTTCTAGATTGTCGACTTAGTTCTGCCCTTCGTCTGCTTGACGCGGAAGCTGCCCCCTTTCTTCTGTTTAAAGCTTCTGTCTGTTTTTCTAGTTCTCTTCCAACTCTGGCGAGTTTATATTGATAAGCTTGCAGTTCTTGGACTGTAGCAGTTGTCGTCATAGGCTCTGAACCATCTAGAGCTTTTGCAGCTCTATCCCATGCTGCTTGTGGAAGTTGGACTCTGACGCGTGGTGTGGGCCCAACATATTTAGTGCCCATACCTCTCCTTAGATCTGAGGGATCGACATAAGGATTGCCCAAATCGTCGAAAGCCTCTGATGTTTCTCCTTGATCGCGGCTTGCATATCCAATGGCAAAAACTTGATGATATTTTGGAGTTTTCACTTTGCTTGGTTCGGTGACACCATCATAGAATTTGGTGAAGACCTTCCCAATAGAGGTGGATTTGTCGATGAAGTCGAAGCTGTTATTGTCGCTTAAATCATCGCTTATATAAGAGTCTGCCGATGATTCGAAGGACATGTCGCTGAAGATTCTGGCGAGTTTTTCACTTGCCCTGCTGTCGATGAAGCGTGGCGATGAAATCTCCTTATCGCTGGACTCGACGGATGATACTGAGTTTGAGAGATCAGAACCACCCGACGAAAATCTCGACGAGATCGGGACTTCGAGACGATACACTCCTTCTTTCTCAACGCGGAAGTCGAATTTTCCAACCGTCATCTTCATTGGCTCCTCCAGATACGCATATGCATCCAAACGGGAGGGCGGGTGAGGAACAAAATTAACAAGACCAGTTTCGATATGTTTACCTCTGTCCATGATATTGCTTGCTATTGATGAAGTCGACGAACTTGAACGTGCCATCGAGATCAGCTCCTTGTCGCCTCTAATTCCCACAGACGGCGCCAATTGACAAGGTATCAACTTGTCAATGCCTATGGATTATAGGCTAGGGTTTAGTTAGAAGTAGAGGGCAAGTAGATCTCGAAGGTTTCAGCCGAAAAGTACTCGACGATTATGAAAACTAAGGTTTGTAGACAATGATTCGATGATCTCTGCGTCCCTCGACTCCCCCTTATATAGGAGGTGGAGCCGAGGGATTCGTGCTGTACAAATTACAAAGTCCGGGAAGGTTTCAAACTCATCCCGCAAGATTACAAATAGGACTTTTTATTACAACTCCAACTTTCCTTAATAACATCTTGGGCTTCCGAATCTTCTTATTCTTCGAGTAGTGGGCCTTCAGAAAACCCCGGGTACTATCTTCGGCAGGCCCATTAGGGATGCCTATGTCAACGCCGCCATCGCGAAGCCAAGATCTGGGGGACAGGAGTCTCTGTTCCGGCACGCCGCCGGGACGGGGAAGTGCCCCTGGAAGGCTCCTCCATCGACACCACCGCCATCTTCATCAACACTGCTGTCTCCCATGAGGAGGGAGTAGTTCTCCATCGAGGCTAAGGGCTGTACCGGTAGCTATGTGGTTAATCTCTCTCCTATGTACTTCAATACAATGATCTCATGAGCTGTCTTACATGATTGAGATTCATATGAGTTTTGTATCACTATTAGTCTATGTGCTACTCTTGTGATGTTATTAAAGTAGTCTATTCCTCCTTCACGGTGTAATGGTGACAGTGTGTGCATCGTGTAGTACTTGGCGTTGGCTATGATCATAATCTCTTGTAGGTTATGGAGTTAATTATTACTATGATAGTATTGATGTGATTTATTCCCCCTTCGTAGTGTGATGGTGACAGTGTGCATGCTATGTTAGTACTCGGTTTAAATTGCAAAGATCTATTATGCTCTAAAGGTTACTTAAATATGAATGTCGAATGTTGTGGAGCTTGTTAACTCCGGCATTGAGGTGCTCTTGTAGCCCTACACAACGAATGGTGTTCATTATCAAACAAGAGTATATGTAGCACAAAGGAAGAGAACTTATTTATTTATGTGATCAATGTTGAGAGTGTCCACTAGTGAAAGTATGATCCCTAGGCCTTGTTTCCAAATACTGCAATCATCGCTTGTTTACTGTTTTACTGCATCTTTCACTAGTAGGAAAACCCTTATAGGCGGAGCTTATTTCTGTGGCGCACCACTAAAAATGCGCCACAAAATATTATTTTGTGGCGCACCATTCTGGGTGCGCCACAGAAATAGCCACAGAAACTATGTGGGGCCCACATCCTGCCACCACCATTTATTACTGTAGGTATTTCTGTGGCGCACACGTCGTGCTGCGCCACAGAAATCACTCTTTCTGTGGCGCACTGGCTTTGGTGCGCCACAGAAGTAGTTGATTCTGTGGCGCACCTTCTCCGGTGCGCCACAGAATTAAGGGACTTATATCATCTCGCCCGTGCCCTCCCCCGCCCGTTCACCTCTCCCCTCCCGAGCCCCTCCCCTCTCCCCTCTCCTCCGTGGTCGCCTGGATCCGCCGCCGCCGCCTTCCTCCGTGGTCGCCTGGAGGATTCCTCCCCTCTCCACTCTCCCCTCTCCTCCGTGGTCGCCTGGATCCGCCGCCGCCACCTTCCTCGTGGTCGCCTGGATCCTCCATGGTCGTCGCCGCCGCCGTTGCCGCCGCCTTCCTCCGCGAGGGGCGCATGCCGCCGCGGTCCTCCCATCCCCGCCACCTGCAGCACAAGCTGCCCCTACGGCGAGGAGGGGCCGCCGCGAGGAGGGTCCGTCGTCACGGCAAGGTGGAGGATCCGCCGCCTCCTCCTCCTCCTCCTCCACCCCTGCCGTCATCTTCAAGCTCGTCCTCCACCCCTGGCATCGGTGCTCTCTCTCCCCTCCCCTCCTCTCCCTCTTAATTCCTCCTCCGCTGCCCCTATGGCTTGTGTTTGCAAGCTGCGGTGATCATTTGATCACCAATTGGTTGATAATTACTTACTACTTTCTCTATCTATGCATGTTGCTTGATATACTCGTGTTGTTGCTTGATTTGTATAGCTTCTCACCATGTACTCGGTGGTTGCTTATGCTTTGAAAAGCATATGAATGGATGCATGATGCTTGCCAAGCATCCCTGTTGTCTAGCGAGCTTGACTAATTCATTTATCTCGTGAAACTTTATCTTGTTAATGTAGATAATTGAGATGAACTACTTTGCGTAATGATTCTATTACTCGTATTTACTTAAGCTAGATGGATGCCAACTATTGTTGGGGACCCTAGCTTCATTTTGAATCCTGTTGGGTAATGATAAGTGTGTAGGCTTGGTGGTTTGGATGGTTTGGTGGTTGAATTGGCCTTTGCAGTCATGAACTGCCGGCTTGGTAAATCATCCGGGATGGTTTCCTTCCTAGTTCCATTTGGAAGATGCTACTATTCAATTGGTTGGCATAACCATGGTGACTTGAGTTGGTCAAATTCCTGGTCCTTGCCATTTGTACCAGGCTTCACTTGGTCTATGATTAAATGATGACCAAACATTGTTATTCCACCCTATGTGCTTGTGTTTGACATGGCTGTTGCTATGTATCTGTACATATTTACTTGATGGATTCTTGTGAGCTTATGGTATGCTAAAATAGAGATATCCACAGTAGGGGATCATGTAAATGAATGCCACTATGGTATCCTTTGAAGAAAATGGGAAGTTTCTGATGGTTTAAAAGACTAGGTGATGCTAGGTTATTAAGTTGGCTGTCAAGGTTGGTTTTATCTGGTTAACTTGGATAGGATATGTATTCTTGCTTACTTATGCATATCCATCTCTACCGGATTGACTAGCTCGGGCTTGGCCTCTCTCTTGCCAAGCATCACTTGGTTACTACCAAGTGATGAATAATCCCTTATGGTACCCCAGCTTTGTTTTGAACTCAACTCGAGTAATGATAAATTTCTATTTCTTGTTGGCTTTGATGAAAATAGAGATATCCACAGTAGGGGATCATGTAAATGAATGCCACCGTGGTATCCTTTGAAGAAAAAGGACTCGTTTCGATGGTTTTAAAAGGCTAGGTGGTGCTAGGTGATTCAGTTGGCTACCAAGACTTGTCTCATCTCGGTTAGCTGGGATATGCTATGTGTTGTTGCTTGTTTAGGCATATCTATCACTTACTGGATTTATCGGTTCTTGATTGGTCTCTCTTTTGCCGGCATCACTTGGTCTATATACCAAGTGATGAATAATCCCTTTGGAGCATCTCGCTCCATGCATGCTATGTGTGTTTGAGCATCTTGACTTATGTCACCATGGTTGCTGGTTTGTTGGTGTTTTTGTACTTGCCGATGATTAGATGGTTGGTCGATCACTCGTACACTCGAGGGTGGAGCAAGTGAGGCTTGGTGTGATGGCACAAATATAAACTTGTGCATCCTACCTGGCCTCACTTACTCCATCCCTGGATGTTAATATTTGTTTCGACCAAAAAAGTATGAGGCATATGATATCTAGTTGAGATACCACTTGGCTCTTTCTTCCATTTTAGTGCCGATGATTAGAATGTTTGGTCACCTATACGCCGCAATATACTTTGTAGACGAGCCCCCCTTTCCCGGCCGCCGTTCCGTGAACGAGTCCTTGACGAGACAACAACGCCGACATGCCTCTCCGGCGCAGCACCACTTTTCTTCTCTCGCCGTCCGAGTACGTGAACGAGTCCTTAATGCCAAGACGGTGCCAGCCTCCCTAGCATCATGCCGACCCCTGTTGTCGCGCTTCGGGCCGTGTCGATCACGCGCCTGCACTCTTCGCCTTTTTGCCCGGTGAACGAATAGACTAATCGTTGGAATAAGGAAGCCGATGACGGCCGATCGCAATTTAATCTTGCGACCGGCTGTCATCGGTTTCCTTATTCCAACGATTAGCCTATTGGTTCACCGGGCAAGAAGGCGAACAGAGGCAGGGCGCGGGACACACGGCTTGAAGCGCGGCAACACGGCCCGGCATAATGCCGGGCAGGCCGGCACGGTCTTTGCATCAAGGACTCGTTCACCGGACAGCCGAGGGACCGGCGTGGTTATGCGCCGGAGATGCGGATCGGCGTTGTTGTGTCGTCAAGCACCCGTTGACGGAACACCGACCGGGGAAAGGGGCCCTTCGCAAAGTATACGGCGGTGTATACCTGCAACTATGGTTTCCGACCATAGTATTTGTGTTGACCAACAATGTATGAGGCACATATTCTATTTTGTCATTCCATTTTCTTTGAGATTTTCAAAATGCCGATGATTAAAATGTTTGGTCACCAGTACACTCGGGGTGGCGTAAGTGAGCCTCGGTAAGATAGCACAGATATCAATCTCTTGTGCATCCTACCCGGCCTCGCTTACACCATCCCTAAATGTTAATATTTGTGTTGACCAACAATGTATGAGGCACTTATTCCATTTTGTCATTCCATTTGCTTTGAGATTTTCAAAATGCCGATGATTAAAATGTTTGGTCACCGTACACTTGGGGGTGGCGTAAGTGAGCCTGGTAAGATAGCACAAATATCAATCTCTTTTGCATCGGACTTGGTCTCACTTACGCCATCCCTGAATGTTAATATTTGTGTTGACCAACAATGTATGAGGCACTTATTCCATTTTGTCAT
This sequence comes from Lolium rigidum, assembly GCF_022539505.1. NCBI lineage: Eukaryota > Viridiplantae > Streptophyta > Magnoliopsida > Poales > Poaceae > Lolium > Lolium rigidum. The sequence continues at coordinate 41,953,598 of NC_061511.1, forward strand.
TCCATTTGCTTTGAGATTTTCAAAATGCCGATGATTAAAATGTTTGGTCACCGTACACTCGGGGCGGCGTAAGTGAGCCTGGTAAGATAGCACAAATATCAATCTCTTGTGCATCGGACTTGGTCTCACTTACACCGTCCTCGAATGTTAATATTTGTGTTGACCAACAATGTATGAGGCATTTATTCCATTTCTCTTGTGCATCGGACTTGTTGGTCTCACTTTCTTCCATTTTCATCATAGTAGGAACTGGATGAAGGACCCCGATGCAAGCGAGCCCGGTGGGTAGAGATGACGGAGCAAAGGAGGAACCGGATGAAGACTACTTTGTATCTCGAAATTGTGAATTTTGTATGAATTAAGAGTTATATGCAAAACATTTGACACTTGCCACTATATATGTATCTCAATCGGGCTCTAAGTAATGTGATGATGATGTCTATGTTATATCTGTGCAATGTACATGATATTTATATTATATCTGAATGTTGTTGTATATAACCTGTGTATCTGTATTGCTGTCTATAAACTGCATGTGTATAGCAGGCAGCACAAAATCGTGTATAATACAAGCAAATTTTGTGGCGCACTAAAAACCAATTCTGTGGCGCACGCTTTTCTGTGGCGCACCTAAGAACAAGTGCGCCACAGAAACCTTAATTCTATGGCGCATGGGCAGGTGCGCCACAGAAACCTTATTTTTGTGGCGACGTTTCTGTGGCGCACCACCCATGCGCCACAGAATCCATTTTTGGTGCGCCACTGATGAGGCTTTTCCTACTAGTGTTTACTTCCTGCAATATTACTACCATCAACTGCACGCCAGCAAGCACTTTTCTGGCGCCGTTACTACTGCTCATATTCATTCATACCACTTGTATTTCACTATCTCTTCGCCGAACTAGTGCACCTATACATCTGACAAGTGTATTAGGTGTGTTGGGGACACAAGAGACTTCTTGTATCGTGATTGCAGGGTTGCTTGAGAGGGATATCTTTGTCCTCTTCCTCCCTGAGTTCGATAAATCTTGGGTGATCCACTTAAGGGAAACTTGCTGTTGTTCTACAAACCTCTGCTCTTGGAGGCCCAACACTGTCTACAAGAATAGAAGCACCCGTAGACATCAATACTCCATAGGTATTTTCTTATAGCACATGTGTTGGATTCATGTGTGGATTCCATGAAGATAAAGATATACCTTGGGTATTGGCATCATGATCATTGACTTGAAGAGAAATATATTATATGATCAAGATCTTGAGAGTTTGATTTCAAGTGAAGAATTCAAGATATGGCTCTAAGCCGGTGTCATGATAGTCTCGTGAGTTGAGCTATGGTTGACTAAGGTTTAGAGCATGCAATCATATGAAGAGTTTTCTATATACCTCAAAATACAAGTTTGACCAGTGAAGATTGAATTCAACTTGGTCAACAATAAAGCATAAAGTTTGTACCACTTTGGATCATGTGATATTCTGGTAGGGTAAGCTTTGTCAATTATGCTTTGTTAACTAACTCATCATATATGTGTGTTTGCGTTTTCTATGTGGGTTAGGTATCTCGAGAATTAATGCTTGAAGCTAGCTTGTTGTCCATTCAATGATATGGACGTGTGAAGATGTGCTTCAAGGAAGCATTCCCATTGTGGCATATGGGGGAGCAATCATGAGTCTTCACGAAGCAACAATTATGAGGCACTGTGGCTTGAATGAAGCTTAAAGCGTTGTCATCAAGATCAAGCGGGATGCGCAAGGCAAATGTATGACCTTGCTAGGTTTTTCTTTTACTAGTCTCAAGGTGGTTGTTGGGAGACCGGGTTATAGGATAGATAGCCGCACTGTCAATAAAGACTTTCGGTTGGGTAACTTGATTGCATCGTCTTAGGAAGCTCAATGCTTTGCAAATTTTACATACATGTATTACTGTTGCTTCTTGGTGTTTATCTGTGTGAGGTTCTTGAGCTTGTTGCTAGCTTTTCAACAAGCCCAAGTAATATGGGCATTACCCTTCGGATACCCAACATTGGCTTACCTCCTTTGGCCCAACAAGGGACCCATGAGAACCACTGCAGCCCAAGATGGACCAATACGTTGGTTGCAACGGTGGAAAGAAAGAAGGAGACAGATTCTTGATGGACAAGGCAAGGAAACGTCAAATAAGGAAAGGATAGGTTAGATCTTACCGTAACATAGTTAAATCCGTGCAGAACTCTCGGGACCTGGCCTCCTATATAAAAGCCAGGAGAGGGCCTGCCGGAATCTATCGATACAACCTACACAATCCCGCATACATCAAACCCTAGAAACCTTGCCTTACAGCTAGATCACCACCACGCACTCTATCGACTGCCCCATTGTAACCTTTTTCATCGATAAATCAAAAATTAGACAAGCAGGAGTAAGGGTTTTGCCTCATCGAGGGCCCCGAACCTGGGTAAATCTCGCCTTCTGTTCGTTTGGTATCCGATATCTCGTGCTAACTTGCAGGATTCCGTCAACCCTAAGCCCCTCAGGGTGGGCATTGACGAGGAGCTGCCTCGTCACCAAGTTCATCGAAAACGGAATCCGTATGCATCTTCTATTGCGTTTTCGAGTTTGAATGTATTTATCGTTTCTTGCCGTTGAGTGGTTTCACTTCTAAAATTGTGTAAAAATATTCCTTTTTTATTCCTAATATTTTCTTTGGCAGCGCGGACTCCGGCTCACTGAGGCATAGGACACAATCATCATTGTGAGGGCATCCTTTGTTGATCAGGCAATGTGCAATGTTGCATTTACCAAGGGTTGCTAACCGTGAGAAGATATGGCCTTTGAGTGGTGCACCACTGTTCCATATAGTCTATTTGAAGTTGAAACTAGCTGATCCTTCAAACTGCAATTCGTAAGCTGATGTGGTTGTGTATTCACCCGTCAGCTGTCCATTGCCAAGTGATCGGGTCGGGCACACCCTCACTTAGTTGTACTACGGTCAATCTGGTGTATAAGGTACATGAATTGTCTCACTACAACGTCGATCAGGTCCCATTAGAAGTGGCACATCCATTTGCTGTTCTGCAAGGCCTGGGCGACGTAGATGTTTATCTTAGTGCAGTGCTTGAATAGGAGAGGCGCGATGCCCGCTATGCTCACTCTATCAAGCCATGGGTCATGCCTGAAAGTGATCTTCTAACCATCACCAAGGTTGAATTGCACTGCCGCGTTGAACAACGCCCGCGCTTGGGCGATGTTGATCGAAAGATGCAGCCAAGGTTTATTCGATGTTGTCCAGCTCTGCCACAACCATCTCACCCTGAGAGTCACCCCCTTGGCCTGCAGGTTTGGGATCCCCAACCCGCCAATAGGAAGAGGTCGACAGACTGCACTCCATCTGACTAGGCACTTCCCTCCCGCCGCAATCTCGTCGTTGTTCCACACGAAACTGCGTCGTAGTTTGTCAATAACCTTGAGGAGCCAAGTCGGTGTGTCAATTACCAGCAGTTGAAATATTGTCATTGCGGACAACACATGCTTCACCAGCAGCAACCTTGCATCTAGGGAGAAATACATCTTGTCAATGGTTGGCTGTAGATCAACCTTGCGAAGATGGCGGTCGGAGAGGGGCATTACCAGGTAGGTGCATGGGAATTGCTGGATGGGACACTGGAAAGCTACGGATAAAGCATTGAGGTCGAGATTCTGGAAATGAATTGGTATAATGGAGCTCTTTGAAAAGTTTCTGAATAGGCTTGAAGCTTCCCCAAAGTTATTCAACATCTATTTGATGGAGGTAAGCTCATCTATCTCTGGCTCTGCAAAAATTACCACATCATCGACGTACAAGGAGATGTGACTGCTAGGAAGGAGATTTGGATTTCTCTTTAGTGTTCCCAGCCGGTTAGCCAGATCAAACAGCGGTGCAAGGACGTTAGTGGCAATCACAAACAACAAAGGGGACAAGGGGTCGCCTTGGCGCAACCCTCTCCAGAGCAATATGCACTCTGTGAGATCTTAATTAACAAGAATTCTCGTTGATGCTGTCAACAACATAAAGAGATTAAATTTCTCCATTTACGCCCAAAACCCTGGGCCTGCATAACTTGGATGAGAAACTCCTAGAAGATCGAATGCTTTTTGTAGGTCCAATTTGAGTAGTATGGCAGGGGTATTTATCTGACCGAACATCTTAGCCTGCGCCTTGACGAAGGTAAAATTATGAGAGAGCGCCCTAATTTAGTTTGAGTAGTATGGCAGGAGTCTCTATCTGACCGAAGATCTTAGCTTGCGCCTTGACGAAGATAAAATTATCAGAGAGCACCCTAATTTAGTTTGAGTAGCTGGCTGAGACTGGAGGGCCAGTTTGTATGCACTTCTTACTGAAAAGATACCCGATTTCTCTACTTGCCATGCTAAATATGCTCGTCTCCACATCTATAGGAATAGATCTTTAGAATAAAATCTGAATCAATTGGTAGAAAAGTGCTCTGTATACACGTCTAACGTCCCAATCACCGTGTTCGTCCAGCAGTTCATATAGTTCACAAATCGAACACTTCCAAATTTCTAATTCATGTGACCATTCATACCCTGGAGGCTTCAAATTTGTATATCTTATAAGAAGCCTCTCCCCCACCGACAAATACTTCTATTTTGTATCCATCATTCATCCACGATAGACGTGCGACGTGCTTGACCATGTATACAGGTGATCAGCAAGATTTGAAGCGATTGAGTAGAACTGTACTCTAGTCGTAAGATCAAAATTTGTAGCAAAATATTTGTCAGAAAATTGTGGATACAGAGGTTTAGCCTGCACATACTCAAATTGCACAATTTATATCTTTGCGAAAAAAGGGAACTGGCGAATGCATGCATGAACCAATCAATCAATATCATAAGGTAAACTATTACATATATTGACTGTATCTACAAGTGAAAGTAATGCACATGCGTACACATGGTTTACAAGTAGGGATCCAGATCATCTATACTTCTCAAACAAAGAACCGTGGGAGCGCGACAATCTAACAAAAGCAGCCGCCAAACCCACGCCGTCACCGACAATGGAACCAAGGCTTCTCGAGCGCCTCCGCTGCAGTAAGCCGCTTCGCCGGGTTGCTCTCCAGGAGCCCGCTGAGCACCTCGAAGCCGGTTGACGACAGCCTCCAGAAGGGGAACCGGCGCCGAAGAGGATGCCCAAGTAGCTTCGTCTTCAACCCTGCCAGCTTCGACTTGTTTTTTCCGGCCGGTAGCTTCGACTTCCACTCGGCCGCTATCCCCGCCTCCCCGGGTACCCAGCCCAGTCCTTGATCCCCTTACACTTAGGGTCGACGATGTGAAACACTTTGCTCATGATCTTTTCTTCCGAGTCGTCGGGGCCGAAGGTGGGCGGTGCCGGAGAGGAGGTCGGCCATTATGCATCCGAGCCCCCACGTGTCCGCGCGCTCATCATACTCGCACGAGTGCATGAGTAGCTCCGGCGCGCTGTACGCTGTCGCAATTGTCACCTCCGACTGCTTCATTCCCTGCTCTTTCCTCCGGGAGATCCCGAAGCCTCCGATCTTGTAGACGATGTCGTCTTCCTTGAGCTCGCCGTCCCCCTTCTTGTTCTTGGGCCTCCTCTCCGTCCTGTCCTCGGTGCCGTCGTCGAGGATCACGTTCTCGGGCCTGATGTCCAGGTGCATGACGCCCGTGCCGTGCACGGAGTTGACCCCCTCCAGGAGCTCCTTCATGATCCGACACACCTCGGCCTCAGAGAACCGACGATGACGGTGCGCACGGCGCTGCATGTAGCCGCGTAGGTTGAGGCGGCCGGCGTATTCCATGATGAGGAAGGAGTCGCCCGAATTGATCTTGGGGACGACTTTATCCAGCAGCTTCACCACCGAGGGGATGTCCGCGCACGTCCTCAGAAACCTGCACTCCCGCCAGACCTCTGTAAGGCCGGAAAAGATCAAGCCGTCGCCGGCGTCGATCCCGGTCCCGCTGAGCCGCTTCACGGCGACGATCCGCTTCTCCTTGGTGTCCCACGCCTTGAACACCTCGCCGTTCATGCCGGCGCCCAGCCTCTCCAGCGGCTCGTACCGCGCCATGTAGGCTGGCCAGACAGCCGGATTCCGGTGGCCGCCGCCGCTCCTACTCGTGGAAGCCGCCATCGCAGTACAAGCGCCTGATTTTGTTCGCGCTGGTTCAATCGCCGCGGAAGATACAAGCGCAGCCAGTTGAGCTTTCAATAAGGAAAATGCTAATTATCAGGTGGAGGCACACGGGCTTGCAACCTCCGGTTTGGCAGCGCGACACGCGTCCACTGCGACCCACAGGCCATATCTCATCTTCTTCCTCCCTATAATTTGTCCTCCCGAACCACGGTCTGAGGCCGCTCCCGCCGCCGGCTTGATCTCCGCGAGCGCAGCGCCGCCGGCTCCCATCTCCGCGAGCGCCTCGCCGCCCAGCTCCCACCTCCGCGAGCGCATCGCCGCCGGCTCTCACCTCCGTGAACGAGCCGCCCCACGGGGATCCTCCATGGCCTCCAGCCCTCCTCCACCGCGAGCTGCCCCGCCATGGCCCTTCACCTCCGCGAGCTTCCTCGCCGTCGCTGCCCTCCACCGAGAGCGCTCTGTACTGGGGCCGCCACAGATCCGGCGAGGTCGTGCGCCGCCGCCTCTGTTCCCGGTGGCGGTCAACCTCTACAGGAGCGCGGCGCTAGCTCCTTTCCTCACGACGGCCGGCCTCGACAGCACCGCATCCTTCCTCCGCGGCGTCGGCTTTGTCCGCCGCGATGGCCGCCGCCTCCTTCCCCCACGGCACCGGTGTTAACCATAGTGACTAGGCGTGCCTCTGTGCATTCAGTAAGACATGGCATGACCTGGTCTTCCACATAATGTGTAGCAAGATCTACTGATCGCTAGTTGAATTGTACATGTTCAGGTGCTAACTGCACATATAAATCGGGTATTTAAGCCCATGATGAGATCAGTGCAAAGTGTGTTGAATCCTACTACCTTCTTCATCCGGCTCCTTCCCGGTCGCCGCCGTCTCCTTCCCCCGTGGCGTTGGTTCCGCGCGCCGCCTCCATCCCCCAACATGGTTGCACGCCTCCATCACGAGCGCCACCGGGGCCCGACTCCATGGCGCTGCTGCAAGCTGCACGTCGCCGACAACTCCACTGTCGCAAAATATCCATAGCTGTAAAGCCGGCTACGTCATGCTTCCAGCGGTAGATGTAGTTGCTTCCAGCGGTGGGAGTAGGTGCTGCCATCGGGGGCATTGATATCGTCGAGCAGTAGTGCTACCATGTCGGGCGAAGATGCTACCAGTCAAGTTCGGCGGTGCTTTCATTGGCGGTGGGAGATGCTGCGACGAAGCGCCGGTGCGGCCAAGGAAGAGCGGTGTTGCTACCATTGTTGGGCGGAGGTGCTACTAATGTATGTTGTAGATGCTACCATCGGCAGTGGGACATGCTTCAAGAAGATGGGCGGTGCTGCAACAAGCGGTGATGGTGCTGCAACAAGCGGTGATAGTGCTGCTGGCTAGGCAGTTGTGCTACCGGTGGTGCTACCGTCGGGGGAGGGGGTGTTGCTGCATGGATGGGGCGCCAGTGCTGCAAGGAGAGGTGGCGGTGCTACAAGGTGAGTTGACAGTGTTGCGGTGCTGCTGCCGGCGAGGTCGCTCGCTAGACTTCTTCGGCGACCATGTGTGGTGAGGTGTTGCGGCGTCTCTGCCTGGGATTTGGTGTTCGTTGTCTTACTTCTGACGGTGGACGGGGGAGCCGCCATGGATGACGACGATACCGCGACCAACGTCGAGTGGTGCTTCCAGGGGCCTTTGGGTGGTGCTACCACAGGTGAGGGCTGGTGCTACGAGCCAAGGTCAACGTTGCCGATAAGGGCGGCGGCAATGCTACCACCTCCGACCGGTGTTGCTACCATCTTGTGGCAGAGGTGCTGCAAAGGACAAACGATAATGCTGCCAACAGCCCACGACGATGCTATCAACAGTTAGTGATGGTGCTACAAAAAGCAAGTGAGGTGCTGCCAGCCGGAGTTGGGATGCTGCCGGCGGTGCACCGGTGACTAGTATTTCACCATGCTACAATAGTATAAATCTTTTTTGCTACAAATGTTTTGTGGTTCTGCTACTTTAGTACATTTTTGTTGCTACAAGGACTCCGGCGACGTCTCCGGCGAGGTCCATTTTTATTTATTTCTAGATGAACCATTTTTTTGTTTCAATGAAGCAAAAGCGGGACTTTTTTGCTGCGACAAAATAAAGTCTGAAGAATCATCGCAGCTCTTCTTCTATTTTAGTCGAACCGTTTTTTGCTTCAATGAAGCAAAAGCGGGGCTTTTTTTGCTTCAATGAAGCAAAAGTGGGATTTTGAGATAAAACTGAGCTCTTCTTCTATTTTTAGTCGAACCGTTTTTTTGCTTCAATGAAGCAAAAGCGGGGCTATTTTTGCTTCAATGAAGCAAAAGCGGGATTTTGAGACAAAACTGAACACATGAGTTGATCTAACGGTTCAAATTGATTTGATCCAACGGTGGAGGACCCGGAGGCTGGGGGGTTTGCGGCCTCCGGAGGATCCTCAGCACTACCCTTTCAATAAACGCAACTAGTTTAGAGCATCTCCAGTCGCGTCCCCCAAACCGTCCCCCAAAGGGATTTGGGGCGCGCCGGACAAAAAAAGAGTTCCAGCCGCGTCCCCCAAAGCCCATTTTTGTCCGGCGCGGCCCGATACGGTGTCCGGCGCCCGAGCCCGTCCCCGTCCCACAGGGGACGCTCCGGGGACGCCGGACACAACGAAAAGCGAGGCCAACCGACGCGGGCCCGACCCGTCAGCGGCACGGAAGGCTAAAACCCCGTCGCCTACCTTTGGTCAAGCGACGTTCAAATGGCGTTCCTGTTTTCCCAGGCGACGCAGGGACGCGTCTCGTCGTGCATGGCCGCGTGGCCGTCCGCGCCGGAGTTATTGCGTGCAACCACCCGCTGCCGCCGCTGTTTTAAGACGCCCTGCAGTTATCGCCGCTCATAATCCTTCTCGTCGCCGCCGCCTCCCCCCTCCCAGATCCTCTCCTCGCCGCTCAAAAAATGTCGAGCTCGTCCTCCCGCAAGATCGCCGCGGCGAACGGCTTCGGACGCGGCAGCCTCACCGTGGCGGAGGCGTGGGCGCTGTACCACGCCCGGTATCCAGTCCCGCCGGACATGCGGCTGCCAAGCAGCGACGGCTGGAAGATGGCCGTGAACGGCATTGACGTTCCGTCGCCGCCGAAGTCGCGCACGGAGCAATGGTGGGACGCCGTCAAGGCCCGTCGGGCTCAACTCACCGCCGAGGAGCGGTTGGATCCGACGTGGGCGGTCAACGACAACGACGCCTGGTGGACGACGTACTTCCAGGCGAAGTACGACATCGAGATGCACAGCACCGACAACCTCGTCGGCGGCCCCAACAGCTGGAACAGGGAAGGCCGCGCCCTGTTCTGGGGCGCACCCTCGAGAACGTCATTCGCGGCCTCCGCAACGGCGCTCCAAGGCTGGAGATGCCGTCGTCGCCGCTGCCGTCTCCTCAATGGCAGCCGAGGAGGACGACGTACTTGTCCTCCTCGCACTCTTCTTCCTCGGGACAGGCGCGATCGACGCCGTCCTCGTCGTACCGGTCGGCGCCGTACACCGTTCCCAAACGGGAGGTCAAGGAGGAGCCGGCGACGCCCGTCAACACGAGGCGTGGCCGTAGCGGCAGCGGGCGGCAGCAAGGGAGGCGCGGCGGCGCCCTCCTCATCCCGAAGCCGGAGGTGAAGGAGGAGCCGGAGGAAGCGTCGCAGGCGGCGCTGCTGGCGGAGTACGAGCGGCAGCAGCGGCTCATCGCCAGCAGCGATGACCCCGAGGACTGCCCAGGGCTGCGGGCGGCGTTCTTGGCGTCCATGGACGACAAGGACGCCTGGAGGGGCGACCTGGACGCGGCGATCGCCATGTCCATCCGCGACTCCGGCAAGCCGCTGGTGGACCTCACCGACGACGGCGAGGCAGGACCAAGCGGCTTGGTGAAGGACGAGCCCGTGGACGAGCCCGTCGACGAGCGCGTCAAGCAGGAGGTCGTCACCGACGAGATGTACAACTTCCAGCAGTACTACGACGCCTCCGGCCGCCGCAAGTGGTTCTAGATTAGGTTTAGTTTTAAGTTAGTCAAATTTCGTTCGAATCTATGTAAGTTTGGACGAATCTAATCGAATCTAGTCAAGTTTAAAATTTGCGAAATTTTGTTTGGGGGACGCGACTGGGGAGCGACGTCCCCCAAACGCGGCACGAACAAAACACGTCCCCAAACGCTCAATCCGGCGCGGTTTGGGGGACGATTTGGGGAACGCGACTGGAGATGCTATTAGTGCCCCTTATGTAGGCGCCCGGAAAACGTACTAGATCGCACGCCTAGCAACCTAGCCTGGACTCGAACTTCTGCCCCGACTCGGAGTCAAAAACCGATCAGATTCGTAACCCACAAACTATTCATGTGTACACGAACTATTCATCTGGACTGCACGCGTGCGTGGAGTGCAGCTCGTATTCCGAGCCTAAACTAACGAGCCAAGGTCCGGAAACTATTCATGATTTTGTATGTCAGGAAATTCATGAAATATCGTTACACTAACAATTATATGCAAAGTACCCTAAAAACGTATATGCAAACTTGCAAAGTCACATTCAAAATAACCACCCAAAATCTTCAAAGCGCCGTTGCGGAGGAAGTACATCCCTAACGTCGCTCGCTCGGCCACACATCTATGGGAGGCCAATGGCAGGAGCGCAAGTCTTGATGGGATGGTGACGACCAGCACAGTTGGCCGGGGAGGTGTGGCCGGTGGTGCTCCTGACCGGAGCATGGAATGGGACGAGGTCGATTTGGCACAGGGGAAGATGAGTCGGGCGGGCTGGCCTATTCTTTTTCTGGCGATAGTAAGCACTTGGGACGGCCAGTGGGCACACCGACACCCGCTAGACATGTTCTTTTCTTTCTTTAACTTACAGAGGTTGATACTGACTTCCATTATACTGGTGCAATCACTACATAAAGGTCCTTCAAAAAATAGAAAATTACAAGACATACCTTAGAATGAGCACAAAGGACCCTAAAATACATAAGGAAAACACAGTTAGATCCTTTTACACTAGAGGACTTCGTAGACGGGCCTTCTTCTCCGGCTCCATGTTTTTTTAGATTCAAGGCTCCACGAGCCCGACTTTAAATTAATAAAACCCACAACGGCCGGAGTTTACAAAATGCTGAAAAACAGCTTACAGGCGACGAAGAACAAGCACTAAAAAAGAAAAAGACATTGAAGCGAAGCTTGATCTACGACGCCATTGTCCCGCGCTGCGATTTGACTGAAGATGAAGCGAGGTTCTGGAAGCACGCCACGGAGGACTCGTACCATCATCGAACACCATAGGAAAAACACAATGACAGTCCTCTGGAAGCCCGGAACACCAAGCAAGTCCCTCAACAGCGCGGAGACTTGAATCTCCCTTAGCTAGTCCTCCCTTCCGGCCTTCATGAAATTCTCTTCTTCCGACTTTCATCATGGATCTATAGTCACTTGATGTCAACACAGAAAAAGAGCTTCGCGCCGCTACCTCCAGAACCAATCGGTCGGAATAAAAGCATGGGTGCGCACGACCGAATACCACCGATCCAGCAAACTTCAGGCAAAAAGCACTGTTACATTCGCCGGCGGAGCCTTCCGGAACTCAACACACCGGCCAGATCACGAGTCCAGGCCTCCGGTAGATCTTCCTCTTCACGCAAGAGAGGCCCTAGGACCGCCGCCTTTATTCTGCAAGACATGAGATCCCAAGATCCACCATATCTTGCCGGCCATCTCCGGCGGAAGGAGGAGGCCGCCGCCAAGGTCGGGGCCGCCGCCCGACGCCCAAGTGATGCGGGCAGAGCCGCAGACCATCGATGCAACCCGCGCCGGAACAACATGGTGCAGGAGCTCGGGGCCCTCCAGGCCCATGCGGGTCCAGATCGAGCCCATCCACCCCACCGCCATCTGCCAACCGCCTGCCGTCGCCGCACCTCCGGCCGCCGTTGCCACGCACCACCACAGCAAGGCCTGAGAGCGAGCGCCGCCGCCGCCAAGCCATGCCGCAACCAGCAGGAGCCCCGTCGCCGCCACGCCGCGCAAGCTTTGCCCGGCTGCGCCTCCGGCGGCGGCGGAGGGAAGGGAGGGCGTGAGGGGAGGGGTACTCGAGCGGCGGCAGGTGGAGCTCCGGTGCGGCGCAGCGCCGCCGCACGGGGGGACGGGGGGACGGGAGAGGTTAGGTTAGGTTCTCCTCGAAGAGGAAGGGGATGGGTGGATTGGTTTCTGCACATCCAAAGTCTGGTTTTTTTTTTTTTGCAAACCAATAACACTGCTAAACTCACGTGTGTGGGCGGACATGCGGATCCATAAGCACGTCAACAAATACGTCGTGTTCCCAGACCCAGTGACCGTATACGAGCACTGGATTGATATTTCTCCATTTACGAAGTAAATTGATATTTTGGAAGAACCCCGCCGTCAAGTTCAAGTACTTGCCATGTATTAACAAGAATTCTCGTCCATGCTGTCAACAACATAAAGAGATTAAGTTTCTCCATTTACGCCGAAAACCCTGGAAGATCGAATGCTTTTTGTAGGTCTAATTTGAGTAGTATGGCAGGAGTCTTTATCTGACGGAACATCTTAGCATGCGCCTTGACGAAGGTAAAATTATCAAAGCGCGCCCTAATTTAGTTTGAGTAGCTGGCTGAGACTGGAGGGCCAGTTTGTATGCACTTACTGAAAAGGTACCCGATTTCTCTACTTGCCATGCTAAACATGCTCGTCTCCACATCTATAGGAATTGATCTTAAGAATAAAATCTGAATCAATTGGTAGAAAAGTGCTCTGTGCACGTCTAACGTCCCAATCACCGTGTTCGTCCAGCAGTTCATAGTTCACAAATCGAACACTTTCAAATTTCTAATTCATATGACCATTCATACCTGGAGGCTTCAAATTTGTGTATCTTATAAGAAGCATCTCCCCCACCGACAAATACTTCTATTTTGCATCCATCATTCATCCACGATAGACGTGTGCGACGTGCTTGACCATGTATACAGGTGATCAGCAAGATTTGAAGCGATTGAGTAGAACTGTAATCTAGTCGTAAGATCAAAATTTGTAGCAAAATATTTGTCAGAAAATTGTGGATACAGAGGTTTAGCCTGCACATACTCAAATTGCACAATTTATATCTTTGTGAAAAAAGGGGAACTGGGCGAATGCATGCATGAACCAATCAATCAATATCATAAGGTAAACTATTACATATATTGACTGTATCTACAAGTGAAAGTAATGCACATGCGTACACATGGTTTACAAGTAGGGATCCAGATCATCTATACTTCTCAAACAAAGAAGCCTAGGAGCACGACAATCTAACAAAAGCAGCTGCCAAACCCACGCCGTCAGCAATGATGGAACCAAGGCTTCTCGAGGGCCTCCGCTGCAGTAAGCCGCTTCGTCGGGTTGCTCTCCAGGAGCCCGCTGAGCACCTCGAAGCCGGCTGACGACAGCCTCCAGAAGGGGAACCGGCGCCGAAGAGGCTGCCCGAGTAGCTTCATCTTCAACCCTGCCTCTATCCTCGCCAGCTTCGACTTGTTTTTTCCGGCCGGTAGCTTCGACTTCCACTCTGCCGCTATCCCCTGGTAGCCGGCCCAGTCCTTGATCCCCTTACACTTAGGGTCGACGATGTGAAACACTCTGCTCATGGTCTTTTCTTCCGAGTCATCGGGGCCAAAGGTGGGCATACCGGTGCCCAAGAGGAGGTCGGCCATTATGCATCCGAGCCCCCACATGTCTGCGCGCTCGTCGTACTCGCACGAGTGCAGGAGGAGCTCCGGCGCGCTGTACGCTGTCGCAATTGTCACCTCCGACTGCTTCGGGCCCTGCTGTTTCCTCCGGGAGATCCCGAAGCCTCCGATCTTGTAGACGATGACATCTCCCTTGAGCTCCCCGTCCTGGTTCGCCCCCTTCTTGTTCTTGGGCCTCCTCTCCGTCCTGTCCTCGGTGCCGTCGTCGAGGATCACGTTTTCGGGTCTGATGTCCAGGTGCATGATGCCCGTGTCGTGCACGGAGTTGACGCCCTCCAGGAGCTCCTTCATGATCCGGCACACCTCGGCCTCGGAGAACCGACGATGGCGATGGGCACGGCGCTGCATGTAGGCGCGTAGGTTGAGGCGGCCGGCGTATTCCATGATGAGGAAGGAGTCGTCCGAATTGACCTTGGGGACGACTTTATCCAGCAGCTTCACCACCGAGGGGATGTCAGCGCACGTCCTCAGACACCTGCACTCCCGCCAGACCTCTGTAAGGCCGGAAAAGATCAAGCCGTCGCCAGCGTCGATCCCGGTCCCGCTGAGCCGCTTCGCGGCGACGATCCGGTTCTCCTTGTTGTCCCACGCCTTGAACACCTCGCCGTTCATGCCCGCGCCCAGCCTCTCCAGCGGCTCGTAGCGTGCCATGTAGGCTGGCCAGACAGCCGGATTCCGGTGGCCGCCGCCGCCGCTCCTGCTCGTGGAAGCCGCCATCGCAGTACGAGAAGATTCGGTTCGCGCTTGTTCAATCGCCGCGGAAGATACAAGAACAACCAGTTGAGCTTCGATAAACGCAACTAGTTTAGTTCCCCTTATGTAGGCCGCACGCCGAGATACCTGGCCTGGACTCCAACTTCTGCTCCGACTCGGAGTCAAAACTCAAAACCGATCACATTCGCAACCCAGAAACTATCATGTGTACACGTCTCGATCGACAAACGTGGACTGCACGCGTGGAGTCCACCTCGTATTCCGAGCCTAAACTCACGAGCCAAGGTCCGGAAACTATTTGTATGTCAGGAAATTCATGAAATTTCGTTACAAAAACAATTATATGCAAAGTACCCTAAAAAAACAATTATATGCAAAGTCACATTCAAAATAATCACCCGAAATCTTCAAAGCGCAGCTGCAGAGGAAGTACGTCCCCTGCGTACGCTCGCTCGGCCACACATCTAGAGGAGGCCCGTGGCAGGAGCGCATGTACGCCTTGATGAAATGCCTGCGGCGAGCACAGTTAGCCGGGGAGGCGTGGACGGCGCAGGTGGTGCTCCTGACCGGAGCGGGGAATGGAGCGAGGTTAATTTGGCAATGGGAAAGATGAGTCGGGTAGGCTGGCCTGTTTTTTTTTTCTTTTTTTTTTTGAAACTAGGCAAGAGGCTTGCTATTCATAGATATAGGAGAAGAGAATGGCCAGTTTATGAGGGAAACCAGCCGAAAACCAATACAACACAACACAACACGCCGGCCCCGAGGCCGCGCACCACACGAGCCGACGGCCTAGCCACCCCAGTGGCCAAGGCCGACACCCTAAAACACCTCAAAACGCATCAAGGCGGAGGCAAAAACACGGAGCCGCCGCTCCGACAACCACGCCGACCCTCGGGGCCGCGCACCACCTAGCCGAAGACAAGCCGAGGACGAAACCGACAAGACAGACAACACGAACAACAAACTTGCAGTGAAGGGCCTCCACAGTGATGCCTCCAATGAGGGGAGCGACGTCCGAGAGCGTCGCCATCACCGGCATCGGCCGAGGCCGGTGCAGGGTTTTCACCCGGAGCACACCGAAACCGAAGTCGCGTTCGCCTGACCGCCGAGTCGAGGAAGCCAAACCGCTCGTCGACGCTGACAACCAACCCGCTCCACAGCTCCCTCCGGCCGACGGAGCAACCAAGGCGAGGACCCCAGCAGGCAAAACGACACAGGAAAGTGTCGCCCTCGCCCGATCCCACGAGGAATCAGGGTTTCCCCTGGAGCACCCGGGCGGAGGCGCAAGAACACCACCACGACGACGCCTCCAAGGAGGTCACGACGCCAAAAAAGGAGCCGCCGCCGTCGGTTCCAGCCGCATCCAGAACAAGACTTTCGCCCGACAGAGAGTCACAACCTCACACCCACCGCAAAGGGCCGGACATACCACCATCACCACCCGGCGCGCCGACTCCGCGCCATAGCCACCACCACTACCAATCTAGAGAGCTCTGATGTCTACGGGAGCTTCTATTCTTGTAGACAGTGTTGGGCCTCCAAGAGCAGAGGTTTGTAGAACAGCAGCAAGTTTCCCTTAAGTGGATACCCAAGGTTTATCGAACTCAGGGAGGAAGAGGTCAAAGATATCCCTCTCATGCAACCCTGCAACCACAAAGCAAGAAGTCTCTTGTGTCCCCAACACACCTAATAGGTGCACTAGTTCGGCGAAGAGATAGTGAAATACAGGTGGTATGAATGAATATGAGCAGTAGTAACGGCGTGTAGTTGATGGTGGTAATATGGTAGCAGTAGTAACGCAGCAGTAGTAACGCAGTAAAACAGTAAACAAGCAGCGATAGCAGTATTTAGGAACAAGGCCTAGGGATTACACTTTCACTAGTGGACACTCTCAACTTTGATCACATAACAGAATAGATAAATGCATACTCTACACTCTTTTGTTGGATGATGAACACATTGCGTAGGATTACACGAACCCTCAATGCCGGAGTTAACAAGCTCCACAATTCAATGTTCATATTTAAATAACCTTAGAGTGCAAGAAAGATCAACACGACTAAACCAAGTACTAACACAGCATGCACACTGTCACCTTCACACTATGTTGGAGGAATAGATCACATCAATACTATCATAGCAATAGTTAACTTCACAATCTACAAGAGATCATGATCATAGCATACGCCAAGTACTAACACGGATGCACACACTGTCACCATTACACCGTGCAGGAGGAATAAAACTACTTTAATAACATTTCTAGAGTAGCACATAGATAAATTGTGATACAAAACACATTGCAATCATAAAGAGATATAAATAAGCACTTCACTACACCATTCATAACAGTGAGTAAGTATTCTGTGAAATATAGCCTAAGAGACCCACACGGTGCACACACTGTCACCTTTACACACGTGGGACAAGGAGTCTCCGGAGATCACATAAGTAAAACTCACTTGACTAGCACAATGACATCTAGATTACAAGCATCATCATATGAATCTCAATCATGTAAGGAAGCTCATGAGATTATTGTATTGAAATACATAGGAGAGAGATGAACCACATAGCTACCGGTACAGCCCCGAGCCTCGATGGAGAACTACTCCCTCCTCATGGGAGCAGCAGCGGTGATGAAGATGGCGGTGGAGATGGCAGCGGTGTCGATGGAGAAGCCTTCCGGGGGCACTTCCCCGCTCCGGCAGGGTGCCGGAACAGAGACTCCTGTCCCCCAGATCTTGGCTT
This sequence comes from Lolium rigidum, assembly GCF_022539505.1. NCBI lineage: Eukaryota > Viridiplantae > Streptophyta > Magnoliopsida > Poales > Poaceae > Lolium > Lolium rigidum. Next base: position 41,970,936 of record NC_061511.1, read on the forward strand.
CGCGATGGCGGCGGCTCTGGAAGGTTTCTGTGGGTTCCGTCCTCTGTCATAGGGTTTTCGCGACGGAGGCTTTAAATAGCCGGAAGGGCAGCCTC
>NC_061511.1:41971130-41995298 GCF_022539505.1 Lolium rigidum
AGCTGAATTGACAACTCCAATGTTAAGGCTTTCAAGTGTTCTTTGTCTCCCCTTGTGTCGAATCAATAAATTGGGTAATACTTCCCTCGAAGATTGTTGCGATCCCCTATACTTGTGGGACATCAGCCTCTCACTCATTGCTCATGCTGGCATGCCCCTTAAATTCTGGGATGAAGCGTTCCTCACTGTCACATATCTTATCAATATGCTCCCTAGCAAAGTCATCCATAATGACACACATGTTCATCGTCTTCTAGGTATACATCCAAATTATTCGTCTCTTCGTGTCTTTGGTTGTGCATGTTGGCCTAATCTTCGTCCCTACAACAAGCGTAAACTCGCTTTCCGCTCCAAGCAATGTGTCTTCTTAGGTTATAGTCCACGGCATAAAGGGGTCAAATGTCTAGAAGTGTCTACTGGTCGCGTCTATATATCTCGAGATGTTGTCTTTGATGAGGTTGTGTTTCCTTTTAAAAATCTGCACCCAAATGCAGGTGCTCTTCTCCGCAAACAAATCCTTTTACTTGATCCATCTCTTCATAATTTTGAGCAAGGGAATGTTACTATTGATGACATGCATATGGAAAATACTCATGCTACTACTGATCCGTCGCATAGACCTTGTTTTACTGTTGTACAGGACACGGCTCAGCAAAATACAGCAGCAGGCGAAAATTTCGTTCAAAATGTTGCACCCAGCGATTCTGGAGCTCAATCTGACTCTTCAGGTGAAAATAGCAGTAGCAGCAGATCCCAGGCTGATTCCCTGACGCGATCTACGTCGGGATCAGCGGAGATCGCCTCGGATCGTGCGCCTGTCTCCCCTGCCACAGCAGCGACCAGCAGCGGAGCAGCGCACCACACGCACACGTCCATGTCGGTGCGGTCGGCCTCGCATCCGTCCCGAGGCGGAGCATCTCCCGCGCACTGGACTTCCTCCAGATCTTCTGCGCCCACGTCGTCGAGCGGGTCCTCCAGCTCCTCTCGTTCGGCCACACTGTAGTCTGCAGCGACACCAGATTTGCACGCTGCTCCGACAGCGTCAGGTGACTCTAACGTGTCCGGATCTTATGTTGATGGCCCAGCTGCACCATCTGCTCCACCTGGAGCTGGATCTTCTGCGCCTCTAGTTTTGTGCGCCCACCTGCGGCTCCGTCTGTCAGACCTGTTACACGTGCTTCTAAGGGCATCGTCAAACCACGTGAGCAAGGATGGCACTGTCAGGTAGATTTTGTCGTGTGCGACTGCTGATCCGACCAATGTTGCTGATGCCTTACAAGATCCAAATTGGAAGAGTGGTATGAATGAGGAGTTTGATGCTTTTCAAAGAAATCAGACATGGAGGTTGGTTCCATCACATCAAGGGAAAAATGTTATTGACTGTCGATGGATATACAAAATCAAGCGCAAGTATGATGGTTCTGTTGACAGATATAAGGCTCGATTGGTAGCCAAAAGTTTTAAGCAGCGATATGGGATTGACTATGAGGATACCTTCAGTCATGTTGTTAAAATTGCAACTGTTTGTCTTGTCCTGTCAGTTTCTGTTTCACGGGGATGGAGTCTGCGACAGTTAGATGTCAACAATGCGTTTCTTCATGGCGTTCTGGAAGAGGAGGTCTATATGAGGCAACCACCAGGGTATGAAGATAAATGCAAACCCAATTACATCTGTAAGCTGGACAAGGCGCTTTATGGGTTGAAACAAGCACCTCGAGCTTGGTATTCACGGTTGAGCACTAAACTTATTAATCTTGGTTTTGTTGCTTCCAAGTCTGATATGTCATTGTTCATCTATCATAAGTACAAAGTTACAATCTACATGCTCATTTATGTTGATGATATCATTGTTGCTAGCTCCTCTCAAGCTGCAACAGATGCTCTTCTTATGGATTTGCGTCAGGAGTTTGCACTCAAGGATCTTGGTGATCTTAGTTACTTGTTGGGCATTGAGGTTCAGTCAGTCTAAATATGCTCAAGATATTCTCACACGTGTTGGTATGGCAAATTGCACTGGAATGCCTACACCTCTGTCCTCTTCAGAGAAGATTGTTGCTCAAGGGGAGTTACTGGGTCCTGAAGATAGCACCAAGTACAGAAGTGTTATAGGTGCATTGCAATATCTCACACTCACCAGACCAGATGTGTCCTATGCAGTCAACAAAGTATGTCAGTATTTGCATGCTCCTACTACTATGCATTGGACTGCTGCTAAGCGTATTCTGCGTTATGTCAAACATACTATGATAGTTGGGCTCACATTCATGAAGTCCAACTCTACTCTTGTTAGTGCTTTCTCAGATGTTGATTGGGCTGGTTGTGTTGATGACCGTCGCTCCACATGAGGGTTTGATGTGTTTTTTGGACTCAATCTTATTTCTTGGAGTGCAAAGAAGCAAGCAACGGTCTCTAGATCAAGCACTGAAGCAGAATACAAGTCTGTAGCAAATGCAACAGCAGAGGTTATTTGGTTGCTGTCTCTACTTGCTGAGCTAGGTGTGAGGTTGACACAGGTTCCTTGTTTATGGTGTGATAATCTTGAAGCTACATACTTGTCAGCAAACCCGATGTTTCATGCAAGGGCTAAACATATTGAGATCGATTTTCACTTTGTCAGAAAACGAGTGATGAAGAAGCAACTCGAGATTCGGTTCATTCCTTCAAGAGATCAAGTTGCAGTTGGCTTTACAAAACCACTTCCCTATCAAGCATTTGAGAATTTCAAACATAATCTCAACTTGTCCAAGTTGTGATTAAGGGAGAGTGGTAGATAATAGAGTTTGTATCTGTTACGATCTGTGATCATTGTAATCTTATCGAACTCTATCTGTAAAGCCTGGTGACGCATAGCACCACGATCTAATATAAATACAACGTACAGAGGCTCGGTAGAATCATCCGAGTAGAACCCTATACCAGAATTCCTAAATTTAACATATGTCTGCTACCTTGGGCGCCGACGCAGACCACGCCGTCTCCTCGTACAGTCCGTCCAACTCCATGTCTCCGAGCTTGGCCAATGCCACGACGACCACATCGCATCTGCGGCGCCCGCCTTTGGTTCCTGGCCAGGCCCCGCACCCGGTGGTAAGGTCGACGGCTCGTCGCCGGTGATGGCCGGAATGCTCCATCAGACCCACGATGCCACGATCGCACCGCTGCCGGCAGGCACACCACCTACGGCGCGCATGGGTTCCTATCTGAGCTCTTCAGGGCCGATTGTCTCGCCAGCCTACGAGCACATCTGCCACGAAGTAGGGATGTTCGGCCTGAGCAGCTGTGTAGTCGTCGTGATCAAGGAGCACCTGTTCATGGCGACACTAGGCATGATCTCGCGTTGGTTAAAAAAGTGCTCGTCGTTGTCCCTATTGAAGTGATGGAAGATCATTCACAGATCGGACCTTCTGCCGCTGCTGCCGGTGCCAGACGACTTCATGCTCAACGCCGAGTCGCCGACAACCAGGCGGCAGGACTCGCCACGTCGGACTGACCGCATAGCAGGGGCAGGCAGAGCCTGAAGCTCTGCTGGCGCGTCAGTCCTCCAGCACGTACTCGGGCGTCAAAGAATCAAGATACGATTTTCGCGCGGCAACGAAAGTAGAACTATCTGGATCTCTATCCAAACAGGGTACTGGACAAACCCAGTTTTACCGTTTCTAACCCAAACGTAGTTTTCCTTCGACTAATTAGTAATAGAAAAGTTACGATTCTGCTAAAAATCAGCATAAAACTCATTTGCTATAAACTCACCCCTGATATTTGTTATCCAAACAACCACTAAACTCACGAGCCAAGGTCCGAAAAATATTCATAATTTTTTATGTCAGGAAATTCATGAAATTTCGTTACACTAGTACCTATATGCAAAGTCACATTCAAAATAATCGCCCAAAATCTTCAAAGCTCAGCTGCGGAGGAAGTACGCTCGTTAGGCCACACATCTAGGAGAGGCCGGTGGCAGAAGAGCACATCTTGATGGGATGCCGACAGCGAGCACAGTTGGCCGGCGCAGGTGGTGCTCCTAACCGGAGCGAGGAATGGGGAGGGAGCGATTCGACAATGGGGAAGATGAGCCGGGTGGCTGGCCTATTTTTCTTCTAGCGATAGTAAGCACTTGGGACGACCACTCGGCGCGCCGGCACCCGCTAGACACATCCTTTTCTTTTTAACTGAGAGGGGCCTAGAGGGTCTAGATACTAACTTCCATTTCATCAGTGCAATCAGTATATGAAGGTCCCTCAAAATGTAGAAAGTTACAAGGCATACCTTAGAATTTGCACAAATGACCCTACAATAGAGAAGGAAAACACATTTAGATCCATTTACACTAGAGGACTCCGCAGTCGGGCCTTCTTCTCTGTCGCCATGTACCGAACCACTTAGTCCAAAGAAGAAGATGAGCATCACCTTATGTGCTTCACATGGCCTCCCAATGGAGGATGAGCATCAAACGAAGCTAGCGACATGTAGCCGCCCTTCATCCATCTGAGTCGGCGGTAAATATATGACCGTCGAGATTGAATAGCTTGATCTTCCAGTATACCAAACTCCCAACCAGATCCACCTTTAGCTCTAAGCTTCCCCAGCATCACCCTGCCGAGCAGGAGAAGAAGAATAACCTCGACGCTAAATCGACTCTAGATAACACATCACATTTAGGCCTTATTTTAGATACAGATCATAAAGCTTCCCCCTCCAACTCCGGATCCAACCCTTGGAGCACCGAAATGAGGAGGAAAACCACCAGGAAGCACCTAATTTGACCCCAAGGGTCTGACGCGTCTCTCCAAGAATGAAGGCGAACACCCATACATGGCCAATTAGTCCACAAGCATAGCAGATGTCTCCAAGTTTATTATATTTTACTGCATAAATATATCGTTTCCCCCCTTGACAATTGAGACAAACCTTGTCAGAGGTACAGACATCATGACGGATACGGTCTCGGATAAATCACCCTTGAAACTACCAGCAGGGATCATCTCCAAACAAACAATTTCGCCACATGCTCTCTGTATTAGCGGTATGACAGCCTATTCCTTCATATATCCCTCTGGAATCTTGTGTACTAGAACCCATATTGGCATGACGTTAAGTGCCACTGAATCAGATTCTGGCAAAATATCATATATTTTTTCGAAATGGGGGAAGTATCATCCCAGCTTCTGCATCCAAGTAATGCACACGACTTTTTTATTAGATTATTCACAACACCTTACAAGAGCAAAACAAAAGATCAAACTCGAAGCCACCTCGCTAAACCTACAGAGGGATGAAGGGGGTGACAATACATCAACTCACATCATCCAAAAACCAAATGCCTTCCCAAGCCGCCCAATAGCAGGTGAGAAGCACATCCAGTCAAGCAGACTCTCAACGCACGTCAACGCACACGCTACAGAAGCTGCTACCGCTGTCTTCCTCGACTCCATCTTCAAGAGGGATCATCGCATTGACATTGCAAGGCCTGCCATCGTTGCCACCATGACGCCAGACGGCTCCACCATCCTGCCCGCATACATCATCCCGCATCCGTCGTCGATACCCCGCAGCACCATGCCACCGAGACTCAGCGTCGTCGATGTGGTAGATGAATACCACTCCACCAATATCCGCCACCATCCAGCGGCTACTCCAAAAACGATGCCCCAAGAGGTAGAACGACGCAGGTAGCGTCGCCATCGTCCGATCCGGGAGACCCAGATCTAGGGTTTCCCCCGGAGCAGCACGAGTGGGTAGATGCAGGCTGCGACGACGATGCCTTCAAGAAGGTTATGACGTGTGACGCCGCCATCGCCCGCCAAGACCGGAGTCGGAGCACGGTTTTCACCGACAGCTGCGCATCCCCAACTCCCCGAGTGTAGTGCCGAGGCAAGCAAAGATGATGCCTTCAACAAGGTAACGACGCCAATCGACGTCGCCATCATCCGCCAAGACCGAGATCGAAGCGCGGTTTTCACCGGCTGCCCAGTCACCCAAAGCTCGCCGTCGACTGGATCTTCACCGCCGAAGATCTGAGTGGGATCCCAAAATCCCCCATGATGAGGACATCTCTACCTCACTACTACCTACGTCATTACAAGAAGATGAACCTGTTGTGAAGCTCAAGTCCAATGAAGTTCGGATTGGACCAATTACAAGAGCTCGTGCGAAGCTACTTAAACAACAGGTGAACTTGTTCCTAAATGATACTTTGATTGATCAGAACTTTATACTACCTAAGTCCTATTACTTATGTATCATCAGGTATGAAGAGGAGACAAGCATCGCACGAGGAGGAGAGGAGCAGCTGGACGTGAAGATGAACGTGGAGCTGGACAAGGAGCTGGGCATGAAGATATCTCATGGACGCGCGAGGGAGGAGAGGGAGGCATGCGCGAGAGGAGAAGACGAAGTCCAGGCCGACCCAGCCCCCGGTCAGACCGGCCGCCACGCCCGGTCCCTGGCCCGGTCCAACCGGGCGCCAGACCGGATCCACCCCGGCGCCGACCGGGCGCCACGCTGATGCCATCCGGGAGGGTTACTGCGCGACACCTCGCCCGCCCGGTTGCAACCCGGTCCCTGGCCCGGTTTGAACCGGCCAGCCCGGTCCTAGGCCCGGTCGACCGGCCTCTAGACCGGCCGTGTCCGAGTCTGTCTCGACCAGATCTATTCTGGGTCGGTTATTTTCGTACTTTTTGGACCTGAGGTCGTCCCGGACGCCTATATAAGTGCCCAGGACGCCTCCCCTAGCTGCTTTAGACCACGTTTAAGATAAACCCTAGTTCTTAGATGTTTGCTCTGCAAAACTATTGAATCCCTACACCATATTGCTTGATATTGTGTAGATCTGAAAGTCTTGTGTGATATGTTGTTCCATTGGGAATTAGACGGTTGCAACTTACCGCTTCGTGGTCGGCGGCTACGTGCGCAAGTTTGTGGAGTTGCGAATATCTTGCAGGGTTGAGAGCTGTTGCATTGGCGACAGGGACCAATCGAGAGATCTCGTTGCGTCATACAAGTTATCATCCACTTCGTCCAAGTTACCTCCGCTGCATCACCCCGTGATCATCACCACCACCGTTGCTTACTGAGAAAATCAGGCCACCCCATATCATCTTGGTATCAGATTCTCGGGTTCCCTCGGTAAGCCATCCACAATCCACCCATCGTTGAGTTGTGAGTGATTTCCTATCTAGAAAAAGCCAAAAATATTAGGGTTAGGGTTTGCCATAGCTTTAGATTGCACTATTTTCAAGTTTTAGTTGCTTTTCGTAGTTGTTTTTGCGTATCTTTGTCTTCCATCTAGTATTGTTAGGGTTTGAGTCTCCGCTATCATCTAGTTTTATCCTATTGTGTTAGTTTTTGTTACTCCGAGTCCACATAGCGTACAGTGTGCTTGTTCCCAACCATAGACACAGCCTATCGATATAAGTGACTAGGAACTTCCCCAGAAGAGACTAGTTTTACCGCTCGACAGGCTGCTCATTAGGGTTTTGGTGCTTTGCATATCTTGTTGGCCGTGTTATCAAGGAGTTGTGTCATAAAAAAACAGAAAATAGAAAGAAGCAAAAAGAGCTACATAGCTGCATTACAAATAGAAAAATACAAAAAGAAAAGTGAAGTGCAAGTAGAATCAAGTGAAGGCCTAAGTTTTCTTTAACTGCACCCGTAGTTGAGCAATCTTGTGCCTGTTTCGTTGAGCTTTGCTAGCGTCTCTCGAGTGCATTGCAACCTTTCATCCATATAGTTGAATTGCCACATTTATCGCCTTGTGTGAGTATCTTTGGTTGTCTACGGTCAGCGCTAGAGCTTGTTATTGGTGCAAATAGGTAGCCTACCTACAGCCCCACATATATCATGCTTTGTCGCGTGATTGTTCTTATACCCTTGATATTCACTTCGCTACATCCGTGCACTAGTTGTTACTACAAGTGGTAAGTAACACTAATTTACTTTGGAACGGTAAGACCTCCTTTCCTTACCAGTTTTGAGTGAGTTGTGAGAGTACCACCATATATTTTTGCTTTAGCGCACTAACCTACTAATCATGTCTGCTAGTGATCATAAGCTTGTTAACCAGGAAAACAAGGATTCCGCAGATATCATCACATGGAGGGAGTTTGAAGCTCTTCGTAATGAGATGCGACGTGAATTTCGCACTCAGGATGATGAGCTTAAGGGTAAGGTCGAAGAGATCTCCCAGAAGCTGAATACTTCTAATGAGACCGTCACTGCCATGCAAGATCAAATGACGGATATCCAGCGCACTCTTCGAACTTTAACAATGTCTATTGAGAATCTCACAAATCAACAGCGACAACAAGCTGAAGACGCTGATGACGCACCTGGTCATGGTGACCGTCCTCGTGGTTGGGCTCCACTTGGCCGCAATGGTCGTGGACAAGATGAGGAAGATGGTTTGGGTAAGCCTAAGTTCTCCATACCCAAGTTTGAAGGAGGAGATGATGTTGAAGAATACCTCACTTGGGAGCTTAAGATGGAGAAGTTATGGAGCTTACATCCGAATTACACTGAAGATAGGAAGATCAAGCTTGCTTCTTCCGAATTTGATGGCTATGCATTGCGTTGGTGGGATGCACTTGTTCGTAATCGACAAGAGGATGGTGAGCTTCCAATTATCACATGGCGTGCTATGAAGGAGGCGGTGAATTCTCATTTTGTGCCCACTAATTATTTACATACAATATATGATAAATTGACCCTATTGAGGCAAGGTGTGAAGACTGTGGATGAATACTACATGGAGATGGAGTTGCTTATGCAGCGTGGTCGTGTCCGTGAGTCTCTAGAGATGACAATGCAGTGTTTCCTCAATGGATTGAAGTATGATATCAAAGACATTGTTCGTCACTACAGTTACACCAATATGAATCAATTGCTACATCATGCAAGAGAAGCTGAATCACAGATGGCTGAAGAAGCAAAGGTGAAAAGTCGTGCTACGGGAGCTGGGCGCTTTACACCCCGCGCGCCCCCATCTACGGCGCCGACGCCATCGACGCGCTCTGCCCCTTACTCTACTTCGCCTAGCAAGCCGGTCTCCAATGTGTCCAATGCAAAGAAGTCTGAATCTGCTGCAAGTACGAGTGGTTGTAGCATGTCTACTGCGCGCAACCGTGATATGGTTTGTCATACATGTGGTGGCAAGGGTCACTTCAAGAAAGATTGTCCTAACCGCAAAGTCATGATTATCAATGAGGACAATGAGTATGAGACTGGAGATGATGTTGATCCTAATGCTCCAGAAGATGATGACTATGACACTGATGGTGAAGATGCATATCCGTCTGATGCTCGCACCATTGTTGTGTCGCAGCGTGCTCTTAATGTGTTGCCTAGTGCATCTACTCAACGCTGCAATTTGTTCCAAACCAAGGTTTTAGTTGGTCCTGACAAGGCTTGCAAGGTCATTATTGATGGCGGGAGTTGCCGTAATCTATCAAGCAAGGGGTTGTGTACCAAGATGAAGTTGAAGTATCTACCGCACCCGCATCCATATTATATTCAGTGGTTGAGCGACAATGGTGAGATGAAGGTAAACCACATGGTGCGTGTTGAGTTTGAGATTGGACCGTATAAGGATTGCATTGACTTTGATGTGGTTCCTATGACGGTGTGTCACCTACTATTGGGTCGGCCTTGGCTCCATGACCGTTCTGTGCAACACAATGGCCGTGCCAATGCATATTACTTGGAGTACAAGGGCAAGAAAATCAACTTATAGCCTATGTCACCACAACAAATTGTCAACGAGTCTCGTCAAAAGATTGAAGTAAACTTGGAGGATGCACCTTTAGATAGGCGGGAGAATTTTAATATTGTGAGTGATAGAACAAAAAGTGAGCGAGTGAATTCCTTAGTTTCATTAGCCACCAAAGAAGACATGAGAGAATTTAGTGAGGATCCTACGGCCATGCCTCTTGTGCTTTTGTACAGGGGTACGGTTTGGTTTCTAACAACATGACCCCTCTTCCTCTTGGTGTTTCTAATGTTTTGCAGGAATTTGGCGACGTGTTTCCGGAGGAGGTACCCGCAGGACTACCACCATTGCGAGGTATTGAGCATCAAATTGACTTGATTCGCGGAGCTTCGCTGCCCAATAGGGCGCCATATAGAACAAATCCCAAAGAGACGAAGGAGATACAGAAGCAAGTACAAGCGTGTTGGAGATATGCCCAAGTGGCAATAATAAAAGTGGTTATTATATATCTTTATGTTTATGATGAATGTTTATATACCATGCTATAATTGTATTAACCGAAACATTGATACATGTGTGTTATGTAAACAAACAAATGAGTCCCTAGTAAGCCTCTTAACTAGCTTGTTGATTAATAGATGATTAGTTTCATAATCATGAACATTGGATGTTATTAATGACAAGGTTATATCATTATATGAATGATGTAATGGACACACCCAATTAAGCGTAGAATAAGATCACGTCATTAAGTTATTTGCTATAAGCTTTCGATACATAGTTACCTAGTCCTTATGACCATGAGATCATGTAAATCACTTATACCTGGAAAGGTACTTTGATTACATCAAACGCCACCGCGTAAATGGGTGGTTATAAAGGTGGGATTAAGTATCCGGAAAGTATGAGTTGAGGCATATGGATCAACAATGGGATTTGTCCATCCCGATGACGGATAGATATACTTTGGGCCCTCTCGGTGGAATGTCGTCTAATGTCTTGCAAGCATATGAATAAGTTCATAAGAGACCACATACCACTGGTACGAGTAAAGAGTACTTGTCGGAGACGAGGTTGAACAAGGTATAGAGTGATACCGATGATCAAACCTCGGACAAGTAAAATATCGCGTGACAAAGGGAATTGGTATCGTATGTGAATGGTTCATTCGATCACTAAGTCATCGTTGAATATGTGGGAGCCATTATGGATCTCCGGATCCCGCTATTGGTTATTGGTCGGAGTGAGTACTCAACCATGTCCGCATAGTTCGCGAACCGTAGGGTGACACACTTAAAGTTGGATGTTGAAATGGTAGAACTTGAATATGGAATGGAGTTCGAATATTTGTTCGGAGTCCCGGATGAGATCCCGGACATCACGAGGAGTTCCGGAATGGTCCGGAGAATAATATTCATATATAGGAAGTCATTTTATGTGTTTGAAAATGATCCGGAAGGTTCTAGAAGGTTCTAGAAGGTTCTAGAAAAGTCCGGAAGAAACCACTAAGGAAGGCGGAGTCCCGGAGGGACTCCACCTCCCATGGCCGGCCAACCCTAAGGGGGAGGAGTCCCAAGTGGACTCCCCTATGGGGGCCGGCCACCCCCCCCCACATGGAAGGGGGAAATCCCACCTCAAGTGGGATTCCCACCTTGGGTAGGTTTCCCTATCACATGGAAGGTTTTGGGTTCGGGTCTTATTCGGAGACTTGTAGTCCAACACTTGGGGCTTCCACCTATATAATGAGGGGCCAAGGGGAGGGGGCCGACCACCCAAAGACCACAAGGTGGCCGCACCCCTTAGTGGCCGGCGCCCCCCTCTCCCAAACCCTAGCGGCCCTCTCTCCTCCACCACATCCCGCACGCTTAGCGAAGCTCCGCCGGATTTCTCCACCACCACCGACACCACGCCGTCGTGCTGTCGGATTCAAGAGGAGCTACTACTTCCGCTGCCCGCTGGAACGGGGAGGTGGACGTCGTCTTCATCAACAACCGAACGTGCGACCGAGTACGGAGGTGCTACCCGTTCGTGGCGCCGTGATCAAGATCTTCTACGCGCTTTTGCAAGCGGCAAGTGAACGTCTACCGCAGCAACAAGAGCCTCATCTTGTAGGCTTTGGAATCTCTTCAAGGGTGAGACTCGACAATCCCCTCGTTGCTACCGTCTTCTAGATTGCATCTTGGCTTGGATTTCGTGTTCGCGGTAGGAAAATTTTTGTTTTCTATGCTACGTTATCCTACAGTGGTATCAGAGCCGTGTCTATGCATAGATGGTTGCACGAGTAGAACACAATGGTTTTGTGGGCGTTGATGCTTTTGTTGTCTTTAGTTTGAGTACTTTGCATCTTTGTGGCATAGTGGGATGAAGCGGCTCGGGCTAACTTTACATGACCGCGTTCATGAGATTTGCTCCACGCTCGACATGCAACTTGTATTGCATAAGTGGCTTTGCGGGTGTCTCGTCTCTCCTACTATAGTGAAGATTCAATTTACTCTTCTATTGACAACACTAGTATCACCGTTGTGGTTCATGTTCGTAGGTAGATTGGATCTTACTCGAAAACCCTAAACCACGTAAAATATGCAAACCAAATTAGAGAACGTCTAACTTGTTTTTGCAGTGGTTTGGTGATGTGATATGGCCATAATGTGATGATGACTATGTATGAGATGATCATTATTGTATTGTGGCAACCGGCAGGAGCCTTATGGTTGTCTTTAAATTTCATGTTGAGTAGTATTTCAAAGTAGTTGTAATAGTTGCTACATGGAGGACAATCATGAAGACGGCGCCATTGACCTTGGTGCTTCGCCGACAATGATGGAGATCATGCCCGTTGATGATGGAGATCATGTCCGTGCTTTGGAGATGAAGATCAAAGGCGCAAAGACAAAAGGGCCATATCATATCACATATGAACTGCATGTGATGTTAATCCTTTTATGCATCTTATTTTGCTTAGATCGCAACGGTAGCATTATAAGATGATCCCTCTCACTAAAATATCAAGATAATAAAGTGTTCATCCTTAGTAGCACCGTTGCCAAGACTTGTCGTTTCGAAGCATCTCGTGATGATCGGGTGTGATAGAATCAACAAGTGCATACAACGGGTGCAAGCCGCTTTGCACATGCGGATAGTAAGGTGGCCTTGACGAGCCTAGCATGTACAGACATGGTCTCGGAACACGTGATACCGAAAGGTAGAGCATGAATCATATGATTGATATGATGAACACTTTGAGTGTTCGCCATTGAAGTTACATCTTGTCTCGTGATGATCGGACTTGGTGTGGTGGATTTGGTTCGTGTGATCACTAAGACAATTCGAGGGATATTGTTTTGAGTGGGAGTTCACCTAGTTTTTAATTTTGTTAAATTAAAATTTGAACTCAATTTGTCATAAACATTAGTCTAAACTATTGCAAATATGTTGTAGATATGGCGTCCCCAATCAATTTTAACCAGTTCCTAGAGAAAGAAAAGCTTAAGAGCAACGGTAGCAACTTCACCGACCGGTTCCGTCATGTGAGGATCTTCCTCAATGGCGGAAATCTGCAATATGTGCTTGATGCACCGCTAGGTGACCCTCCCGCGAAACTGAAACCGATGAAGTAAAGAATGTTTACGCGACTCGGAAAACTCGGTACTCTCAAGTTCAGTGTGCCATCCTGTGCAATCTGGAAGCCGATCTTCAAAAACGTTTTGAGCACCACGATCCACATGAGTTAGTCAATGAGTTGAAAACTATCTTTGAGACTCATGCGGCCGTGGAATGCTATGAAGCATCGAAACACTTCTTCAGCTCGCATGATGGAAGAAGGCAGCTCCGTTAGTGAGCACATGCTCGCCATGACCGGGCATGCGAAGAAACTCGATGATTTGGGAATAGTGATTCCTAACCGATCGGGGATTAATCGTGTCCTTCAATCACTGCCATCTAGTTACAAGAACTTTGTGATGAATTACAATATGCGAACATGAACAAAGAGTTACCCGAACTCTTCGCCATGCTAAAATCTGCTGAGATTGAAATTAAGAAAGAGCACCAAGTGTTGATGGTCAACAAGACCACCAGCTTCAAGAAACGAGGCAAGTCTAAAGGCAAGAACAAGAAGAGTGGCAAGAAAGCTGCCACGCCTCCCGTGAAACCTAAGACCGGCCCTAAGCCCGATGCTAAGTGCTATTACTCGCAAGGAGAAGGGACACTGGAAGCGTAATTGCTCCAAGTATTTGGCGGATCTGAAGAGCGGCCTTGTCAAGAAGAAGAAAGAAGGTATATCTGATATACATGCTATAGATGTTTATCTTACTGGTTCTCACACTAGTACCTGGGTATTTGATACTGGTTCGGTTGCTCATATTTTTAACTCGAAATAGGAACTAAAGAATAAACGAAGACTACTAAAGGATGAAGTGACCATGCGCGTTGGAAATGGATCCAAAGTCGATGTGATCGCTGTCGGCACACTTCCTCTACATCTACCTTCGGGATTAGTTTTAAGCCTCAATAATTGTTATTTTGTACCCGCGTTGAGCACGAACATTATATCCGGATCTTGTTTAATGCAAGACGGTTATTCATTCAAGTCTGAGAATAATGGTTGTTCTATTTTTATGAATAATATCTTTTATGGTCGAGCACCTGAAAAGAATGGCTTATTTCTGTTAGATCTCGATAGTAGTGATATACATATACATAACATTGATGCTAAGCGAATTAAATTGAATGATAATTCTACTTATATGTGGCACTGTCGTCTTGGTCATATTGGAGTGAAACGCATGAAGAAACTCCATACCGATGGATTACTTGAATCACTTGACTTTGAGTCACTTGATAGATGTGAAGCATGTCTAATGGGAAAAATGACTAAGACTCCATTCTCTCGGTATTATGGAGCGAGCTACCGACTTATTGGAAATCATACATACCGATGTGTGCGGACCAATGAGTGTAGCATCACGCGGTGGATATCGTTATGTTCTAACCTTCACGGATGATCCGAGTAGATATGGGTATATCTATTTCATGAAACATAAATCCGAAACTTTCGAGAAGTTTAAGGAATTCCAAAGTGAAGTAGAAAATCAACGTAACAAGAAAATTAAATTTCTACGATCTGATCGTGGAGGTGAATATCTGAGTTATGAGTTTGGCATGCATTTAAAGAAATGCGCAATACTTTCACAATTGACACCGCCGGGAACACCACAACGAAACGGTGTGTCCGAACGTCGTAATCGAACTCTCTTAGATATGGTTCGTTCTATGATGTCTCTTACTGATTTGCCGTTATCATTTTGGAGTTATGCATTAGAGACAGCCGCATTCACTTTAAATAGAGCACCATCAAAATCCATTGAAACGACGTCGTATGAATTATGGTTTAATAAGAAACCTAAGCTGTCGTTCCTTAAAGTTTGGGGTTGCGAAGCCTATGTAAAAAAAGTTACAACCGGACAAGCTAGAACCCAAAGCGGAGAAATGCGTCTTCATAGGATACCCTAAGGAAACTATAGGGTACACTTTCTATCACTGATCCGAAGGCAAGATCTTTGTTGCTAAGAACGGAACCTTTCTTGAGAAAGAATTTCTCACTAAAGAAGTGACCGGAAGAAAAGTAGAACTCGATGAGATTGAAGAATCTCTGCTCGTTGATCAGAGTAGCGCGAGCACGGAAGATGTTCTTGTGCCGCCTACACGGACAACGAGAGGAAGCTAATGATAATGATCATGAAACTTCAAATGAGACAACTATCGAACTTCGCAGATCGACAAGGGAACGTGCCACTCCTGAATGGTATGATCCTTGTCTAAATGTCATGATTGTGGATAACAATGATGAAGACCCTGCGACGTATGAAGAAGCGATGATGAGCCCAGATTCCAACAAATGGCAAGAAGCCATGAAATCCGAAATGGGATCCATGTATGATAACAAAGTATGGACTTTGGTAGACTTACATGATAGCCAAAAGGCTGTCGAGAATAAATGGATCTTCAAGAGAAAAACAGATGTTGATGGTAATATTACTGTCTATAAAGCTCGACTTGTCGCAAAGGGTTTCCGACAAATTCAAGGTGTTGACTACGATGAGACTTTCTCACCTGTAGCGAAGCTAAAATATGTGAGGATTTTGTTAGCAATAGCTGCATTTTTCGATTATGAGATTTGGCAGATGGATGTCAAAACGGCGTTCCTTAATGGAGACATTGAGGAAGAGTTGTATATGGTACAACCCAAAGGTTTTGTCGATCCTAAAAATGTTGACAAAGTATGCAAACTTCAGCGTTCAATCTATGGACTGAAGCAAGCATCAAGAAGTTGGAACCGACACTTTGATAAGGTGATCAAAGACTTCGGGTTTATACAGTGTCATGGAGAGGCCTGTATTTACAAGAAAGTGAGTGGGAGCTCTGTAGCATTCCTGATATTATATGTAGATGACATATTATTGATTGGGAATGATATAGAACTATTAAGCAAGTGTAAAGGGTTATTTGAATAATAGTTTTTCAATGAAAGACCTTGGTGAAGCATCGTATATATTAGGCATCAAGATTTATAGAGATAGATCAAGACGTCTAATAGGGCTATCACGGAGTACATACCTGGACAAGATTCTAAAGAAGTTTAGAATGGACGAAAGTAAGAAAGGATTCTTACCTATGTTACCAGGCAAGGTCTTGAGTAAGACTCAAGGTCCGGCTACGGCATAAGAAAGAGAAAGGGTGAGTCAGATCCCCTATGCCTCGGTAGTAGGCTCTATCATGTATGCCATGCTATGTACAAGACCGGATATAGCACATGTTGTTAGTTTGACTAGCAGATATCAAAGTGATCCAGGAATAGAACACTGGACAGCGGTCAAGAATATCCTGAAGTACTTGAAAAGAACTAAGGATATGTTTCATTGTTATGGAGGTGACCAAGAGCTCGTTGTAACAAGTTACACCTGTTGGAGATATGCCCAAGAGGCAATAATAAAAGTGGTTATTATATATCTTTATGTTTATGATGAATGTTTATATACCATGCTATAATTGTATTAACCGAAACATTGATACATGTGTGTTATGTAAACAAACAAATGAGTCCCTAGTAAGCCTCTTAACTAGCTTGTTGATTAATAGATGATTAGTTTCATAATCATGAACATTGGATGTTATTAATGACAAGGTTATATCATTATATGAATGATGTAATGGACACACCCAATTAAGCGTAGCATAAGATCACGTCATTAAGTTATTTGCTATAAGCTTTCGATACATAGTTACCTAGTCCTTATGACCATGAGATCATGTAAATCACTTATACCGGAAAGGTACTTTGATTACATCAAACGCCACTGCGTAAATGGGTGGTTATAAAGGTGGGATTAAGTATCCGGAAAGTATGAGTTGAGGCATATGGATCAACGGTGGGATTTGTCCATCCCGATGACGGATAGATATACTCCGGGCCCTCTCGGTGGAATGTCGTCTAATGTCTTGCAAGCATATGAATAAGTTCATAAGAGACCACATACCACGGTACGAGTAAAGAGTACTTGTCAGGAGACGAGGTTGAACAAGGTATAGAGTGATACCGATGATCAAACCTCGGACAAGTAAAATATCGCGTGACAAAGGGAATTGGTATCGTATGTGAATGGTTCATTCGATCACTAAGTCATCGTTGAATATGTGGGAGCCATTATGGATCTCCGGATCCCGCTATTGGTTATTGGTCGGAGTGAGTACTCAACCATGTCCGCATAGTTCGCGAACCGTAGGGTGACACACTTAAAGTTGGATGTTGAAATGGTAGAACTTGAATATGGAATGGAGTTCGAATATTTGTTCGGATTCCCGGATGAGATCCCGGACATCACGAGGAGTTCCGGAATGGTCCGGAGAATAAGATTCATATATAGGAAGTCATTTTATGTGTTTGAAAATGATCCGGAAGGTTCTATGGAAGGTTTTAGAAGGTTCTAGAAAAGTACGGAAGAAACCACTAAGGAAGGCGGAGTCCCGGAGGGACTCCACCTCCCATGGCCGGCCAATCCTAAGGGGGAGGAGTCCCAAGTGGACTCCCCTATGGGGGCCGGCCACCCCCCCACATGGAAGGGGGAAATCCCACCTCAAGTGGGATTCCCACCTTGGGTAGGTTTCCCTATCACATGGAAGGTTTTGGGTTCGGGTCATATTCGGAGATTTGTAGTCCAACACTTGGGGCTTCCACCTATATAATGAGGGGCCAAGGGGAGGGGGCAGACCACCCAAAGACCACAAGGTGGCCGCACCCCTTAGTGGCCGGCGCCCCCTCTCCCAAACCCTAGCGGCCCTCTCTCCTCCACCACATCCCGCACGCTTAGCGAAGCTCCGCCGGATTTCTCCACCACCACCGACACCACGCCGTCGTGCTGTCGGATTCAAGAGGAGCTACTACTTGCGCTGCCCGCTGGAACGGGGAGGTGGACATCGTCTTCATCAACAACCGAACGTGTGACCGAGTACGGAGGTGCTGCCCGTTCGTGGCGCCGTGATCAAGATCTTCTACGCGCTTTTGCAAGCGGCAAGTGAACGTCTACCGCAGCAACAAGAGCCTCATCTTGTAGGCTTTGGAATCTCTTCAAGGGTGAGACTCGACAATCCGCTCGTTGCTATCGTCTTCTAGATTGCATCTTGGCTTGGATTTCGTGTTCGCGGTAGGAAATTTTTTGTTTTCTATGCTACGTTATCCTACAACACCGATGCAAGTTGGAACACTGATCCTGATGACTCTAAGTCACAGTCTGGGTACGTGTTTATATTGAATGGTGCTGCAGTAAGCTGGGCAAGCTCGAAGCAGTGCACGGTGGCGAAATCCTCAACAGAATCAGAGTACATAGCGGCTTCAGAGGCTTCATCAGAAGTGGTATGGATGAAGAGGTTCATTGTAGAGCTCGGTGTGGTTCCTAGTGCATTGGACCCACTAGTCATCTACTGTGACAACATGGGTGCCATCGCCAATGCACAAGAACCAAGGTCACACAAGAGGCTGAAGCATATCAAGCTGCCTTATCATTCGATTCGCGAGTACATCGAAGATGGAGAAGTAAAGATTTGCAAAGTACACACTGATCTGAATGTAGCAGATCCGTTGACTAAAGCTCTCCCTAGGGCAAAGCATGACCAACACCAGAATGCCATGGGTGTTAGGTACCTTACAATGTAATCTAGATTATTGACTCTAGTGCAAGTGGGAGACTGTTGGAGATATGCCCAAGAGGCAATAATAAAAGTGGTTATTATATATCTTTATGTTTATGATGAATGTTTATATACCATGCTATAATTGTATTAACCGAAACATTGATACATGTGTGTTATGTAAACAAACAAATGAGTCCCTAGTAAGCCTCTTAACTAGCTTGTTGATTAATAGATGATTAGTTTCATAATCATGAACATTGGATGTTATTAATGACAAGGTTATATCATTATATGAATGATGTAATGGACACACCCAATTAAGCGTAGCATAAGATCACGTCATTAAGTTATTTGCTATAAGCTTTCGATACATAGTTACCTAGTCCTTATGACCATGAGATCATGTAAATCACTTATACCGGAAAGGTAGTTTGATTACATCAAACGCTACCGCGTAAATGGGTGGTTATAAAGGTGGGATTAAGTATCCGGAAAGTATGAGTTGAGGCATATGGATCAACGATGGGATTTGTCCATCCCGATGACGGATAGATATACTCTGGGCCCTCTCGGTGGAACGTCGTCTAATGTCTTGCAAGCATATGAATAAGTTCATAAGAGACCACATACCACGGTACGAGTAAAGAGTACCTGTCAGGAGACGAGGTTGAACAAGGTATAGAGTGATACCGATGATCAAACCTCGGACAAGTAAAATATCGCGTGACAAAGGGAATTGGTATCGTATGTGAATGGTTCATTCGATCACTAAGTCATCGTTGAATATGTGGGAGCCATTATGGATCTCCGGATCCCGCTATTGGTTATTGGTCGGAGTGAGTACTCAACCATGTCCGCATAGTTCGCGAACCGTAGGGTGACACACTTAAAGTTGGATGTTGAAATGGTAGAACTTGAATATGGAATGGAGTTCGAATATTTGTTCGGAGTCCCGGATGAGATCCCGGACATCACGAGGAGTTCCGGAATGGTCCGGAGAATAAGATTCATATATAGGAAGTCATTTTATGTGTTTGAAAATGATCCGGAAGGTTCTATGGAAGGTTCTAGAAAAGTCCGGAAGAAACCACTAAGGAAGGCGGAGTCCCGGAGGGACTCCACCTCCCATGGCCGGCCAACCCTAAGGGGGAGGAGTCCCAAGTGGACTCCCCTATGGGGGCCGGCCACCCCCACATGGAGGGGGAAATCCCACCTCAAGTGGGATTCCCACCTTGGGTAGGTTTCCCTATCACATGGAAGGTTTTGGGTTCGGGTCTTATTCGGAGACTTGTAGTCCAACACTTGGGGCTTCCACCTATATAATGAGGGGCCAAGAGGAGGGGGCCGACCACCCAAAGACCACAAGGTGGCCGCACCCCTTAGTGGCCGGCGCCCCCCTCTCCCAAACCCTAGCGGCCCTCTCTCCTCCACCACATCCCGCACGCTTAGCGAAGCTCCGCCAGATTTCTCCACCACCACCGACACCACGCCGTCATGTTGTCGGATTCAAGAGGAGCTACTACTTCCGCTGCCCGCTGGAACGGGGAGGTGGACGTCGTCTTCATCAACAACCGAACGTGTGACCGAGTACGGAGGTGCTGCCCGTTCGTGGCGCCGTGATCAAGATCTTCTACGCGCTTTTGCAAGCGGCAAGTGAACGTCTACCGCAGCAACAAGAGCCTCATCTTGTAGGCTTTGGAATCTCTTCAAGGGTGAGACTCGACAATCCCCTCGTTGCTACCGTCTTCTAGATTGCATCTTGGCTTGGATTTCGTGTTCGCGGTAGGAAAATTTTTGTTTTCTATGCTACGTTATCCTACAAAGCGCTACTCGACAAAGGTTATATCCGCATAAGCCTTAGTCCTTGTGTTGTTCCTGTTATTCTAGTTCCTAAGAAAGATGGTACATGGCGTATGTGCGTAGATTGTAGAGCTATAAACAACATTACTATTCGATATCGTCATCCTATTTCCTGTTTAGAGGATATGCTAGATGAATTGAGTGGTGCTGCTGTGTTCTCTAAAATTGATTTGCGTAGTGGTTATCATAAAATTAGGATGAAAGAAGGGGATGAATGGAAAACTACCTTTAAAACTAAATTTGGTTTATATGAGTGGTTAGTAATGCCTTTTGGTTTGACTAATGCACCTAGTACTTTCATGAGACTGATGAACCATGTTTTGCGTGAATTTATTGGCAAATTTGTGGTTGTGTACTTTAATGATATATTAATCTGCAGCCGCAATGAATCTGATCATACTATACATATTCGACATGTTTTGCAAGTGTTGCGTGATAATAAACTCTATGGTAATCTTGAGAAGTGCACATTTTGCAAAGATAAGGTCATATTTCTTGGTTATGTTGTCTCTAAGCATGGAGTAGAAGTAGATATGTCTAAAATTGAAGCTATTCAAAATTGGCCTACTCCCATGAATGTGAGTCAAGTAAGAAGTTTTCATGGTCTAAGTCGGGTTTTATCGCAGATTTGTGCCCAATTTTAGTACTATTGCTGCACCTTTGAATGATTTGACTAAAAAGGGTGTTGCCTTTGAGTGGGGCGCAGCCCAAGATCATGCTTTTGATGAACTTAAGAGATTGTTAACTTCTGCACCATTGCTTGCACTTCCTGATTTCAATAAGCAATTTGAGATTGAATGTGATGCTAGTGGTATTGGAATTGGTGGTGTGTTGATGCAAGAGGGTCGCCCAATTGCATATTTTTCTAGAAACTTTACGGTACTAAGTTGAACTATCCTATATATGATAAAGAATTGTATGCTTTAATTAGAGTTCTTGAGGTTTGGCAACATTATTTGTGGCCAAAAGAATTTATCATACATTCTGATCATGAAGCTTTAAAATATCTGAAAGCTCAATCTACTTTGCATAAGCGTCTAGCTAAGTGGGTTGAGTTCATTGAGTCTTTTCCATACATTATTAAGCATAAGAAGGGAAAATATAATATTGTTGCTGATGCTCTATCTAGGAAGAATATGCTATTAACTCAACTTGATGTTAAAATTCCTGGTTTAGAGATACTATGTGATTTATATGCTACTGATCATGATTTTGCTGAACCATATCGCTTATGTGCTCTTGGTAAAGCATGGGAAAAATATCACATACATGATGGGTTCTTGTTTAGAGCTAACAAACTATGTGTTCCGGAATCGTCTCGTGCGTTTGCTCTTATTGCAGGAATCACATGCTGGAGGTTTGATGGGTCACTTTGGGCGTGAGAAGACGCTACTCATGCTAGCTGACCACTTTTATTGGCCAAAGATGAGGCGGGACGTGGACAGGTATGTGAAGATGTTCATTACTTGCAACAAGTCCAAGTCCAAACTGAAGCCTCACGGTTTGTATACTCCTTTACCGGCACCTACTACACCTTGGGAGGATATTAGTATGGATTTTATGTTGGGTTTGCCGCGTACTAAAAGATGCCATGATTCTATATTTGTGGTAGTGGACAGATTTTCTAAAATGTCACACTTTATTGCCTGCCACAAAAGCGACGATGTGTCGCATATTGCTAACCTGTTTTTCAGGGAGGTTGTACGACTACATGGAGTCCCGAAGACTATTGTTTACGATCGTGATGTGAAGTTTATGAGCTACTTACGGAAGACGTCTGTGGAGAAAGTCTGGGGACGAAGCTACTGTTCAGTACTACTTGTCATCCCCAAACTGATGGACAAACCGAAGTGGTGAATAGAACATTGTCACAAGCTGTTGAGATCCATGATCAAGAAGAACCTGAAGGAGTGGGAAGAGTGTTTGCCGCATGTGGACTTTGCTTACAACAGGGCGGTACATTCTACCACGGAGCTATGTCCTTTTGAGGTGGTGTATGGTTTCAAACCAATTACTCCACTTGACTTGTTGCCTTTACCTATACATGAGAGAGTTAATATGGAGGCATCCAAGAGGGCAGATTTTGTGCGAAAGATCCATGTGAAGACTAAAGAGTTGATAGAAAAGAAAGGCAAGAGCAATGCTGCAAGGATGAACAAGAAGAGCAAGGAGATGTTGTTCAAGCCTGGTGATATGGTCTAGGTACATTTTCGCAAGGATAGGTTCCCGAAGCTGCGGAAGTCTAAGTTGAAGCCTCGTGGTGCTGGTCCTTACAAAGTGCCAGAATCGTGTCAGCAATTGATGAGTTTCGTGTCAGCAATTCTTTCAATGTAGCTGATTTGACACCATATGACGGAGAAGACCTAGGTCGACGCCTTTTGAAGGGTGGGGAGATGATGAGGACATCCCTACCTCACTACTACCTCCGTCATTACAAGAAGATGAACCTGCTATGAAGCTCAAGTCCAATGAAGTTCGGATTGGACCAATTACAAGAGCTCGTGCGAAGCTACTTAAACAACAGGTGAACTTGTTCCTAAACGATACTTTCATTGATCAGAACTTTATACTACCTAATTCCTATTACTTATGTATCATCAGGTATGAAGAGGAGACAAGCATCGCACGAGGAGGAGAGGAGCAGCTGGACGTGAAGATGGACGTGGAGCTGGACAAGGAGCTGGACATGAGGATATCTCATGGACGCGCGAGGGAGGAGAGGGAGGCATGCGCGAGAGGAGAAGACGAAGTCCAGGCCGGCCCAGCACCCGGTCAGACCGGCCGCCACGCCCGGTCCCTGGCCCGGTCCAACCGGGCGCCAGACCAGATCCACCCCGGCGCCGACCGGGCGCCACGCTGATGCCATCCGGGAGGGTTGATACGTCTCCGACGTATCGATAATTTCTTGTGTTCCATGCTACATTATTGATGATACCTACATGTTTTATGCACAATTTATGTCATATTCGTGCATTTTCTGGAACTAACCTATTAACAAGATGCCGAAGTGCCAGTTGCTGTTTTCTGCTGTTTTTGGTTTCAGAAATCCTAGTAACGAAATATTCTCGGAATCGGACGAAATCAAGACCCGGGTCCCTATTTTCACCGGAAGCATCCGGAACACCCGAGAAGGACCGGAGGGGGCCACAGGCCACCCAGACCATAGGCCGGCGCGGCCCAGGCCCTGGCCGCGCAGCCCTATGGTGTGGCCACCCCTTCGACCCTCCTGCGCCGCCTCTTCGCCTATATAAAGCCCCTGGATCAAAAACCCTGAGGCGAAGAACCACGATACGGAAAACCTTCCAGAGCCGCCGCCATCGCGAAGCCAAGATCTGGGGGACAGGAGTCTCTGTTCCGGCACCCTGCCGGAGCGGGGAAGTGCCCCGGAAGGCTTCTCCATTGTAACACCCCAAATTTCA
>NC_061511.1:41995398-42040546 GCF_022539505.1 Lolium rigidum
AACATTTCGTTACTAGGATTTCTGAAACCAAAAACAGCGAGAAAACGAGAACCGGCACTTCGGCATCTTGTTAATAGGTTAGTTCCGAAAAACGCATAAATA
This sequence comes from Lolium rigidum, assembly GCF_022539505.1. Lineage (NCBI taxonomy): Eukaryota > Viridiplantae > Streptophyta > Magnoliopsida > Poales > Poaceae > Lolium > Lolium rigidum. The sequence continues at coordinate 41,995,501 of NC_061511.1, forward strand.
TGACATATAATGTGCATATAACATGTAGATATCATCAATAATGTGGCATGGAACATAAGAAATTATCGATACGTCGGAGACGTATCGGCATCCCCAAGCTTAGTTCTCGCTCGTCCCGAGCAGGTAAACGATAACAAAGATAATTTCGGAGTGACATGCCATCATAAACTTGATCATATTGTAAACATATGTAATGAATGCAGCGATCAAAACAATGGTAATGACATGAGTAAACAACTGAATCATAAAGCAAAGACTTTTCATGAATAGTACTTAAAGACAAGCATCAATAAGTCTTGCATAAGAGTTAACTCATAAAGCAATAAATCAAAGTGAAGGTATTGAAGCAACACAAAGGAAGATTAAGTTTCAGCGGTTGCTTTCAACTTATAACATGTATATCTCATGGATAATTGTCAACATAGAGTAATATAACAAGTACAATATGCAAGTATGTAGGAATCAATGCACAGTTCACACAAGTGTTTGCTTCTTGAGGTGGAGAGAGATAGGTGAACTGACTCAACATAAAAGTAAAAAGAATGGTCCTTCAAAGAGGAAAGCATCGATTGCTATATTTATGCTAGAGCTTTTATTTTGAAAACATGAAACAATTTTGTCAACGGTAGTAATAAAGCATATGAGTTATGTAAATTATATCTTACAAGTTGCAAGCCTCATGCATAGTATACTAATAGTGCCCGCACCTTGTCCTAATTAGCTTGGACTACCGGATCTTTGCAATGCACATGTTTTAACAAAGTGTCACAATGGGGTACCTCCATGCCACCTGTACAAAAGTCTAAGGAGAAAGCTCGCATTTTGGATTTCTCGCTTTTGATTATTCTCAACTTAGACATCCATACCGGGACAACATGGACAATAGATAATGGACTCCTCTTTAATGCATAAGCTTGTGACAAAAATTATTATTCTCATATGAGATTGAGGATATATGTCCAAAACTGAAACTTCCACCATGAATCATGGCTTTAGTTAGCGGCCCAATGTTCTTCTCTAACAATATGCATGCTCCAACCATTAAGGTGGTAGATCTCTCTTACTTCGGACAAGACGGACATGCATAGCAACTCACATGATATTCAACAAAGAATAGTTGATGGCGTCCCCGTAAACATGGTTATCGCACAACAAGCAACTTAATAAGAGATAAAGTGCATAAGTACATATTCAATACCACAATAGTTTTTAAGCTATTTGTCCCATGAGCTATATATTGCAAAGGTGAATGATGGAAATTTAGAGGTAGCACTCAAGCAATTTACTTTGGAATGGCGGAGAAATACCATGTAGTAGGTAGGTATGGTGGACACAAATGGCATAGTGGTTGGCTCAAGGATTTTGGATGCATGAGAAGTACTCCCTCTCGATACAAGGTTTAGGCTAGCAAGGTTATTTGAAACAAACACAAGGATGAACCGGTGCAGCAAAACTCACATAAAAGACATATTGTAAACATTATAAGACTCTACACCGTCTTCCTTGTTGTTCAAACTCAATACTAGAAATTATCTAGACTTTAGAGAGACCAAATATGCAAACCAAATTTTAGCATGCTCTATGTATTTCTTCATTAATGGGTGCAAAGTATATGATGCAAGAGCTTAAACATGAGCACAACAATTGCCAAGTATCACATTATCCAAGACATTATAGCAATTTACTACATGTATCATTTTCCGTTTCCAACCATATAACAATTAACGAAGCAGTTTCAACCTTCGCCATGAAAATTAAAAGCTAAGAACACATGTGTTCATACGAACCAGCGGAGCGTGTCTCTCTCCCACACAAGCATTTATTCAAACAAAAACAAAAACAAAAGCACACAGACACTCCAAGTAAAGTACATAAGATGTGACCGAATAAAAATATAGTTTCAAGAGAAGGAGCCTGATAATTTGTCGATGAAGAAGGGGATGCCTTGGGCATCCCCAAGCTTAGATGCTTGAGTCTTCTTGAAATATGCAGAGATGAACCACCGGGGCATCCCCAAGCTTAGACTCTTCACTCTTCTTGATCATAGTATATCATCCTCCTCTCTTGACCCTTGAAAACTTCCTCCACACCAAACTCGAAACAAACTCATTAGAGGGTTAATGCATAATAAAAATTCACATGTTCAGAGGTGACACAATCATTCTTAACACTTCTGGACATTGCATAAAGCTACTGGACATTAATGGATCAAAGAAATTAATCCAACATAGCAAAAGAGGCAATGCGAAATAAAAGGCAGAATCTGTCAAAACAGAACAGTCCGTAAAGATGGATTTTATTATGCCACCAGACTTGCTCAAATGAAAATGCCCAAATATAATGAAAGTTGCGTACATATCTGAGGATCATGCAAGTAAATTGGCTTAATTTTCTGAGCTACCTACAGGGAGGTAGACCCAGATTCGTGACAGCAAAGAAATCTGGAACTGCGCAGTAATCCAAATCTAGTATCAACCTTTCTATCAACGACTTTACTTGGCACAAAAAAACACAAAACTAAGATAAGGAGAGGTTGCTACAGTAGTAAACAACTTCCAAGACACAAATATAAAACAAAGTACTGTAGCAAATAACACATGGGTTATCTCCCAAGAAGTTCTTTCTTTATAGCCATTAAGATGGGCTCAGCAGTTTTAATGATGCTCACATGAAAAATAGAGTATGAAGCAAAAGAGAGCATCAAGAAGCAAATTCAAAACAAATTTAAGTCTAACATGCTTCCTATGCATAGGAATCTTGTAAATAAACAAGTTCATGAAGAGCAAAGTAACAAGCATAGGAAGATAAAACAAGTGTAGCTTCAAAAATTTCAGCACATAGAGAGGCATTTTAGTAACATGAAAATTTCTACAACCATATTTTCCTCTCTCATAATAACTTTCAGTAGCATCATGAGCAAACTCAACAATATAACTATCACATAAAGCATTCTTATCATGAGTCTCATGCATAAAATTATTACTCTCCACATAAGCATAATCAATTTTATTGGTAATAGTGGGAGCAAATTCAACAAAGTAGCTATCATTATTATTCTCATCAAGTGTAGCAGGCATAGTATAATCACAACAAAATTTACTCTCCATAATAGGTTGTACCAAAAGACCACTATTATAATCATCATAAATAGGAGGCAAAGTATCATCAAAGAAAATTTTCTCCTCAATGCTTGGGGGACTAAAAAGATCATGAAAACCAGCTTCCCCAAGCTTAGAACTTTCTACATTAGTATCAACAATGGTGTTCAAAGCGTTCATACTAATATTACTACCAGCATGCAAATAAGATTTCATAGGTTTTTTAATTTTCGCATCAAACAATCCATGTTTTAAATCAGGAAATAGAATAAGAAGCTCATTGTTGTCCATTATGCCAAACTAGTGTAAACAAGAAACAAAAAGATGCAATTGCAGGATCTAAAGGAAATAGCTTCGAGCACAAACACAATGGCGCCGGAAAAGTACTGTTACCCGGAACCGGAGTATGAGTGCCTTTTTACCTTTCCTCCCCGGCAACGGCGCCGGAAAAGTGCTTGATGTCTACGGGAGCTTCTATTCTTGTAGACGAGTGTTGGGCCTCCAAGAGCGAGAGGTTTGTAGAACAGCAGCAAGTTTCCCTTAAGTGGATACCCAAGGTTTATCGAACTCGGGGAGGAAGAGGTCAAAGATATCCCTCTCATGCAACCCTGCAACCACAAAGCAAGAAGTCTCTTGTGTCCCCAACACACCTAATAGGTGCACTAGTTCGGCGAAGAGATAGTGAAATACAGGTGGTATGAATGAATATGAGCAGTAGTAACGGCGTGTAGTTGATGGTGGTAATATGGTAGCAGTAGTAACGCAGCGATAGTAACGCAAGTAAAACAAGTAAACAAGTAGCGATAGAAGTATTTAGGAACAAGGCCTAGGGATTACACTTTCACTAGTGGACACTCTCAACTTTGATCACATAACAGAATAGATAAATGCATACTCTACACTCTTTTGTTGGATGATGAACACATTGCGTAGGATTACACGAACGCTCAATGCCGGAGTTAACAAGCTCCACAATTCAATGTTCATATTTAAATAACCTTAGAGTGCAAGAAAGATCAACACGACTAAACCAAGTACTAACACAACATGCACACTCGTCACCTTCACACTATGTAGGAGGAATAGATCACATCAATACTATCATAGCAATAGTTAACTTCACAATCTACAAGAGACCATGATCATAGCATACGCCAAGTACTAACACGGATGCACACACTGTCACCATTACACCGTGCAGGAGGAATAAAACTACTTTAATAACATTGCTAGAGTAGCACATAGATAAATTGTGATACAAAACACATTGCAATCATAAAGAGATATAAATAAGCACTTCACTACGCCATTCATAACGAGTGAGTAAGTATTCTGTGAAATATAGCCTAAGAGACCCACACGGTGCACACACTCGTCACCTTTACACACGTGGGACAAGGAGTCTCCGGAGATCACATAAGTAAAACTCACTTGACTAGCACAATGACATCTAGATTACAAGCATCATCATATGAATCTCAATCATGTAAGGAAGCTCATGAGATTATTGTATTGAAATACATAGGAGAGAGATGAACCACATAGCTACCGGTACAGCCCCGAGCCTCGATGGAGAACTACTCCCTCCTCATGGGAGCAGCAGCGGTGATGAAGATGGCGGTGGAGATGGCAGCGATGTCGATGGAGAAGCCTTCCGGGGGCACTTCCCCGCTCCAGCAGGGTGCCGGAACAGAGACTCATGTCCCCCAGATCTTGGCTTCGCGATGGCGGCGGCTCTGGAAGGTTTCTGTGGGTTCCGTCCTCTGTCATAGGGTTTTCGCGACGGAGGCTTTAAATAGGCGGAAGGGCAGCCTCGGAGGGGGCCTAGGGCCACCACACCATAGGGCAGCGCGGCCCCCCTCTGGCCGCGCCAGGGTGTGGTGTGGGGCCCCCAGGGCTTCCCTCTGGCGGCTCTCGGGTGTTCTGGATGGTTCCGGGAAAAATAGGAACCTGGGTCTTGATTTCGTCCAATTCCGAGAATATTTCGTTACTAGGATTTCTGAAACCAAAAACAGCAGAAAACAGGAACTGGCACTTCGGCATCTTGTTAATAGGTTAGTTCCAGAAAACGCATAAATATGACATATAATGTTCATATAACATGTAGATATCATCAATAATGTGGCATGGAACATAAGAAATTATCGATACGTCGGAGACGTATCAAGCTCCGCGAGCACGACCGACACCCACCACACCTCGCGGAGATGAGAGGCCGGGCTGCGCATCATGCGGCCGACAGAGCACCGCCAAGGAGCACCGTGGGCGCCGCCGGAACGCCACGAAGTAGGGGCGCCGAACAACACCGAAGCGGAGACTCGAAGACGAACGCCAACGCCCGCAGACTGGAGCACCCAGGACCAGCCGCCGCACCGCCCACACGGCCACCGCGGCCGCCGCACTGCCGAGGAACTCGGGGCTGCCGCCCCTGCGCCCATCTTCGCCGGAACGCCGCGCCAAACCAGGGTTGCCACGCCGATCCGGCCGGAGCTCCCATCGCTCGAAGGGCAGAGGCCCTTGCCCAACACCGCCCGCGCGAGAGGAGGAGGACCCGCCGCCACCGTCAGTCGCGCGGCCTTCGCCGCGCGGCTGGCCTGTTTTTTCATATGGCGATACTAAGCACTTGGAACAATCACTGGGCGTCCTTCTATTTTTTAAGTGACAGAGGCCCGAAGGGTCTAGATACTAACTTCCATTACATCAGGGCAATTACTACATGATGGTCCTTGAACAAGTAGAAAATTACAAGATGTACCTTAGAATTAGCACAAAGGACCCTACAATAGATAAGGAAAACACATTTAAATCCTTTCACACCAGAGGATTCCGTAGTTGGGCCTTCTTCTATGGCGCCATGTGCCGAACCACTTAGTCCAAAGAAGAAGATGAGTGTTGCCTAATGTCCTTCACATGGCCTCCAAAGGAGGTCGAGCATCAAACGAAGCTGGCGACATGGAGCTACCATTCAGCCATCTGACTCAACGACTCAACGGTTAATATAGGACCGTCGAGATTGAACAACTTGATTTTCCACTTTACCAAACTCCCAACACCGTTCAAACCCATCTTTAGCTCTGATCTTCCCCACGATCACCGTGTCGAGCAGGAGAAGAAGTATAACCTCGGCGCTAGATCGACTCTGGATAACACATCACATCTAGGTCTTATTTTATACGGAGATCATAGCAGCTTTCCCCCTCCACCTCCGGCTCCAACCCTTGGAGCGCCGCAGCGAGGAGGAACACTACCAGGAAGCACCTAATTTGACTCGAAGGGTGTGATGTGTCTCCATAGGAATGAAGCCGTACACCCATACATGGCCAAAACCTACTGCCACTTCTACCCATGTAGAACAAAATTTTATGTCAGTATCAGTATGAAGCAATTTAACTTTTTTTAAGTATTTTTGTTGTTATTCCTGATGGACCTAATAAAACTAATTTGTGTCATATGCATTTTGGACATATGAGTGAAAATGACATGGCAGAATTGCACCTAATTTGGCTGCAAAATGAGTAAGTTAGAGTTACGTGAGCACTGCATTTTTGATAACCATAAGACGGTAAAATTTAATGTTACATTCATACCACTAAAGGAATTTTAGAATATATGCATGCTGGATATGTGGGGATTTTCCCGCAAGACTGTCTTGGTGGTGCAAATTATGCTTTCTATCATTGATGATAACTCCAGAAATGTGCGGTCATTCTTTCTGAAACATAAATTTGATGTACTTGATGCTTTTAGGAAGCGGAAAGTTCTACCTCTAAAATATATAATTTTGTAAAATTCGTATCACCTATCATGTCACATGAGAGAACCTTCTGACACCTTTAGAAGTCTACCCCCACCAGCGTAAGCCTACCGATGACGGGCCATGCTCCGCTTGTCAGAATTTAGGCTCTATTTTATATGAATTTGGATGAACATACAACAACATCCATGGGAGTTGTAATGGTACATTGCCCCTATGTGTGGTTCTGACAATTAATGACAATTCTTATGGACTAATGTTTTCACTGAATTTATATGAAGGAATACTCCATAGGTATTTCTTATAGCCCATGTGTTGGATTCATGTGTGGATTCCATGAAGATAAATATATACCTTGGTTATTGGCATCATGATCATTGACTTGAAGAGAAATATATTATATGATCAAGATCTTGAGAGTTTGATTTCAAGTGAAGAATTCAAGATATGGCTCTAAGCCGGTATCTTGATAGTCTCGTGAGTTGAGCTAAGGTTTAGAGCATGCAATCATATGAAGAGTTCTCTATATACCTTAAGATACAAGTTTGACCAAGACTAAGAGTGAAGATTGAATTCAACTTGGTCAACAATAAAGCATAAAGTTTGTACCACTTTGGATCATGTGATATTCTGATAGGGTAAGCTTTGTCAATTATGCTTTGTTAACTAACTCATCATATATGTGTGTTTGTGTTTTCTATGTGGTTAGGTATCTTGAGAATTAATGCTTGAACCTTGTCGTCCATTCAATGATATGGACGTGTGAAGATGTGCTCCAAGGAAGCTTTCCCATTGTGGCATATGGGGGAGCTTAAAGCGTTGTCATCAAGATCAAGCGGGATGCGCAAGGCAAATGTATGGCCTTGCTAGGTTTTTCTTTTACTAGTTTCAAGGTGGTTGTTGGGAGACCGGGTTATAGGATAGTTAGCCGCACTATCAAGAGGTACTTTCGGTTGGGTAACTTGATTGCATCGTCTTAGGAAGCTCAATACTTTGCAAATTTTACATACATGTATTACTGTTGCTTCTTGGTGTTTATATGTGTGAGGTTCTTGAGCTTGTTGCTAGGTTTTCAACAAGCCCAAGTAATATGGGCATTACCCTTCGGATACCCAACATTGGCTTACCTCCTTTGGCCCAACAAGGGGCCCATGAGAACCACTGCAGCCCAAGATGGACCAATACGTTGGTTGCAACGGTGGAAAGAAAGAAGGAGATAGATTCTTTATGGACAAGGCAAGGAAACGTCAAATAAGGAAATGATAGGTTAGATCTTACCGTAACATAGTTAAATCCGTGCAGAACTCTCGGGACCTGGCCTCCTATATAAAAGCCAGGAGAGGGCTGCTGGCGTGTAGTTGACACACGTCTGTTGGGAACCCCAAGAGGAAGGTTATTGGTGGCGGAGTGTAGTGCGGCGCAACACCAGGGATTCCGGCGCCAACGTGGAACCTGCACAACACAATCACAATACTTTGCCCCAACTTAACAGTGAGGTTGTTGATCTCACCGGCTTGCTGTAAACAAAGGATTAAATGTATAGTGTGGAAAATGATGTTTGTTTGCGAAGAACAGAAAGAACAGTAAAGAACAGAGTTTGCAGTAGATTGTATTTCAGATGTAAAGAATAGACCGGGGTCCACAGTTCACTAGTGGTGTCTCTCCCATAAGATAAATAGCATGTTGGGTGAACAAATTACAGTTGGGCAATTGACAAATAGAGAAGACATAACAATGCACATACATATATCACGATGACTACTATGAGATTTAATCAGGGCATTACGACAAAGTACATAGACCGCTATCCAGCATGCATCTATGCCTAAAAAGTCCACCTTCAGGTTATGATCCGAACCCCTTCCAGTATTAAGTTGCAAACAACGGACAATTGCATTAAGTATGGTGTGTAATGTAATCAACACAAATATCCTTAGACAAAGCATTGATGTTTTATCCCTAGTGGCAACAAGCACATCCACAACCTTAGAACTTTCCGTCACTCGTCCCGCATTCAATGGAGGCATGAACCCACTATCGAGCATAAATACTCCCTCTTGGAGTTACAAGTATCAACTTGGCCAGAGCCTCTACTAGCAACGGAGAGCATGCAAGAACATAAACAACACGTATATGATAGATTGATAATCAACTTGACATAGTATTCCATATTGATCGGATCCCAACAAACACAACATGTAGCATTACAAATAGATGATCTTGATCATGATAGGCAGCTCACAAGATCTAACATGATAGCACAATGAGGAGAAGACAACCATCTAGCTACTGCTATGGACCCATAGTCCAGAGGTGAACTACTCACACATCAATCCGGAGGCGATCATGGTGATGAAGAGTCCTCCGAGAGATGATTCCCCTCTCCGGCAGGGTGCCGGAGGCGATCTCCTGAATCCCCCGAGATGGGATTGGCGGCGGCGGCGTCTCTGGAAGGTTTTCCGTATCGTGGCTCTCGGTACTGGGGTTTTCGCGACGAAGGCTTTAAGTAGGCGGAAGGGTAGGGTTGGAGGCGGCGCGAGGGGCCCACACCATAGGGCGGCGCGGGCCCCCCTCTGGCCGCGCGTCCCTATGGTGGCGGCGCCTCGTCGCCCCACTTCGTAATCCCTTCGGTCTTCTGGAAGCTTCGTGGAAAAATAAGACCCTGGGCGTTGATTTCGTCCAATTCCGAGAATATTTCCTTTGTAGGATTTCTGAAACCAAAAACAGCAGAAAACAACAACCGGCTCTTCGGCATCTCGTCAATAGGTTAGTGCCGGAAAATGCATAATAATGACATAAAGTGTGTATAAAACATGTGAGTATCATCATAAAAGTAGCATGGAACATAAGAAATTATAGATACGTTTGAGACGTATCAAGGGCCTGCCGGAATCTATCGATACAACCTATACAACCCCGCATACATCAAACCCTAGAAACCTTGCCTTCCGGCGAGATCACCACCACGTAGTCTATCGACTGCCCCATTGTAACCTTTTTCATCGATAAATCAAAATCAGACAAGCAGGAGTAAGGGTTTTAACTCATCGAGAGCCCCGAACCTGGGTAAATATTGCCTTCTGTTCGTTTGGTATCCGATATATCGTGCTAACTTGCAGGATTCCGTCAACCCTAAGCCCCTCATGGTGGGCATTGCCGAGGAGCCGCCTCGTCACCAAGTTCATCGAAAACGGAATCCGTATGCATCTTCTATTGTGTTTTCGAGTTTGAATGTATTTATCGTTTCTTGTTCGTTGAGTGGTTTCACTTCTAAAATTGTGTAAAAATATTCATTTTTGATTCCTAATATTTCCTTTGGCAACGCCGACTCCGGCTCACTGAGGCATAGGACACAATCGGCATTGTGAGGCCATCCTTTGTTCATCAGGCAATGTGCAATGTTGCATTTACCAAGGGTAGCTAACCATGAGAAGATATGGCCTTTGAGTGGTGCACCACTGTTCCATATAGTCTATTTGAAGTTGAAACTAGCTGATCCTTCAAACTGCAATTCGAAAGCTGATGTGGTTGTGTATTCACCCGCCAGCTGTCCATTGCCAAGTGATCGGGTCGGGCACACCTTCACTTAGTTGTACTACGGTCAATCTGGTGTATAAGGACATGAATTGTCTCACTACAACGTCAAATCAGGTCCCATTAGAAGTGGCAAATCCATTTGCTGTTCTGCAAGGCCTGGGTGACGTAGATGTTTATCTTAGTGCAGTGCTTGAATAGGAGAGGCGCGATGCCCGCTATGCTCACTCTATCAAGCCATGGATCATGCCTGAAAGTGATCTTCTAACCATCACCAAGGTTGAATTGCACTGCCGCGTTGAACAACGCCCGCGTTTGGGCGATGTTGATCGAAAGATGCAGCCAAGGTTTATTCGATGTTGTCCAGCTCTGTCACAACCATCTCACCCTAAGAGCCACCCCCTTGGCCTGCAGGTTTGGGATCCCACCCGCCAAAAGGAAGAGGTCGACAGACTGCACTCCATCTGACTAAGCACTTCCCTCCCGCCGCAATCTCGTCGTTGTTCCACACGAAACTGCGTCGTAGTTTATCAATATCCTTGAGGAGCCAAGTCGGTGTGTCAATTACCAGCAGTTGGAATATTGTCATTGCGGACAACACATGCTTCACCAGTAGCAACCTTGCATCTAGGGGGAAATACATCTTGTTCCAGCCCTTCACCTTGCTGACCAGCTTGTCAATGGTTGGCTGTAGATCAACCTTGCGAAGATGGCGGTCGGAGAGGGGCATTACAAGGTAGGTGCATGGGAATTGCTGGATGGGACACTGGAAAGCTACGGATAAAGCATTGAGGTCGAGATTCTGGAAATGAATTGGTATAATGGAGCTCTTTGAAAAGTTTCTGAATAGGCTTGAAGCTTCCCCAAAGTGATTCAACATCTATTTGATGGAGGCTCATCTATCTCTGGCTCTGCAAAAATTACCACATCATCGACGTACAAGGAGATGTGACTGCTAGGAAGGAGATTTGGGAGAAAATTGTACACGAATCGTCCCCCGTCCGTCCCCGCGGGCGGACTCGGGGCGACCTCAGAAACCCTAGCGTCCAGGCCGCCTCTCCTCCTCCCCCACCGCCACCGTCGGTGCAGGCCGCCGGGCAAAGCCCGCGCGGTACCGGCGGCAGCGGCCATGCCCTTACCCGCGCGCGTGGTGGGGAGGCGCGGGGGCTCCCTCGTCCGGCGGCGGTGCGCTTTGGTGGTCAAGGTTCCGGCGGCGGCGCTCCTCAGGTGGCTCGGCTCCGGGTGGTTCGACGGCGGCGGCGCGGCCACTTGGCAGCGGGGCGGCGCGGAGGCCAGCGGCGGCACCTCCTGGCCCAGATCTGGGCCCTTTGGGCTCCATCTGGGCTTGGACGGGCCAGATCTGGTGTGTCTGCTCCCGGCGGCCGATGGGGCTGCTCCGGCTGAGGACGGTTAGGACGGCGGCGCGCGGACTGCAGCGCGGCCACGGGAGCTTCACGAGCCTGCCGGGCTCGGCCGGGCCAGAGGGGCCTGGTATGCTCCTGTAGCTGCGTCCGGTCTGTCGCCGCAGGTTGGCGGTGGAGGTTGTGCCCTCCCGCGTGGCTGCTGTCCAGACCCTCCTAGGCTCGGGATGTCTCCTCCCGGTTTCGTCGGTCGTCGTCTTTGGGCCATGGTGAGACGGCAATGGTGATTGCAAGATCGTGGTGGCGCGCGTTGGTGGACGGCAAGATTGGCGGAGCGCGATGGAGTGTCCGGGTCGTGGTTCTTTGGGGGACGGGAGAAATCCCTGTCGGATGGTCGACACCAACGTGGTGACGCTCGCGGGCGCCGCCTTCCTTCTTGAGGGGCGTCGGGGTTCCCCCTACCCACAACCCTCCCGCATATCGGGGGAAACCCTAGGATTTGTCCGGGCAGCAGCGTCGTCATCGTCGCATCCCTTCTTGAAGGTGCTGCTTTGGTATGCGGCGCTTCGGAGGGCCAAGATCGTGGTGGGAATTCTCCGGAGGGCGCAGCGGTTGCGGATCATCACTGTTTTCGTCGATCCGGCTTTGTCGATGTTGTTTTCCTCTTTTCTTCTTCTTATGTTTTCTTTTGGGCTTTGATGTGCTGTTTGCCCCAGCGGTGGTCTCTATCTTGTATCGGTGTTGCTATATTAATATAGCGGGACGAAAGCCTATTTCGAGAGAGGAAGGAGATTTGGATTTCTCTTTAGTGTTCCCAGCCGGTCAGCCAGATCAAACAGCGGTGCAAGGACGTTAGTGGAAATCACAAAGAACAAAGGGGACAAGGGTGGCGCAACCCTCTCCGGTGCAATATGCACTCTGTGAGATCTTAATTAACAAGAATTCTCGTTGATGCTGTCAACAACATAAAAAGATTAAATTTCTCCATTTACGCCCAAAACCCTGGGCCTGCATAACTTGGATGAGAAACTCCTAGAAGATCGAATGCTTTTTGTAGGTCCAATTTGAGTAGTATGGCAGGAGTATTTATCTGACCGAACATCTTAGCCTGCGCCTTGACGAAGGTAAAATTATCAGAGAGCGCCCTAATTTAGTTTGAGTAGTATACTAGTATGGCAGGAGTCTCTATCTGACCGAACATCTTAGCCTGCGCCCTTGACGAAGGTAAAATTATCAGAGAGCGCCCTAATTTAGTTTGAGTAGCTGGCTGAGACTGGAAGGCCAGTTTGTATGCACTTCTTACTGAAAAGATACCCGATTTCTCTACTTGCCGTGCTAAACATGCTCGTACGTCTCCACATCTATAGGAATTGATCTTTAGAATAAAATCTGAATCAATTGGTAGAAAAATGCTCTGTACACGTCTAATGTCCCACTCACCGTGTTCGTCCAGCAGTTCATATATATAGTTCACAAATCGAACACTTTCAAATTTCTAATTCATGTGACCATTCATACCCTGGAGGCTTCAAATTTGTATATCTTATAAGAAGCCTCTCCCCCACCGACAAATACTTCTATTTTGCATCCATCATTCATCCACGATAGACGTGCGACGTGCTTGACCATGTATACAGGTGATCAGCAAGATTTGAAGCGATTGAGTAGAACTGTACTCTAGTCGTAAGATCAAAATTTGTAGCAAAATATTTGTCAGAAAATTGTGGATACAGAGGTTTAGCCTCCACATACTCAAATTGCACAATTTATATCTTTGCGAAAAAAGTGAACTGGAGAATGCATGCATGAACCAATCAATCAATATCATAAGGTAAACTATTACATATATTGACTGTATCTACAAGTGAAAGTAATGCACATGCGTACACATGGTTTACAAGTAGGGATCCAGATCATCTATACTTCTCAAACAAAGAAGCGTAGGAGCACGACAATCTAACAAAAGCAGCTGCCAAACCCATGCCGTCAGCGACGATGGAACCAAGGCTTCTCGAGGGCCTCCGCTGCAGTAAGCCGCTTCGCCGGGTTGCTCTCCAGGAGCCCGCTGAGCACCTCGAAGCCGGCTGACGACAGCCTCCAGAAGGGGAACCGGCGCCGAAGAGGCTGCCCGAGTAGCTTCATCTTCAACCCTGCCTCTATCCTCGCCAGCTTCGACTTGTTTTTTCCGGCCGGTAGCTTCGACTTCCACTCTGCCGCTATCCCCTGGTAGCCAGCCCAGTCCTTGATCCCCTTACACTTAGGATCGACGATGTGAAACACTCTGCTCATGGTCTTTTCTTCCGAGTCGTCGGGGCCGAAGGTGGGCATGCCGGTGCCGGAGAGGAGGTCGGCCATTATGCATCCGAGCCCCCACGTGTCCGCGCGCTCATCGTACTCGCATGAGTGCAGGAGTAGCTCCGGCGCGCTGTACGCTGTCGCAATTGTCACCTCCGACTGCTTCGGACCCTGCTCTTTCCTCCGGGAGATCCCGAAGCCTCCGATCTTGTAGACGATGTCGTCTTCCTTGAGCTCGCCGTCCTGGTTCGCCCCCTTCTTGTTCTTGGGCCTCCTCTCCGTCCTGTCCTCGGTGCCGTCGTCGAGGATCACGTTCTCGGGCCTGATGTCCAGGTGCATGATGCCCGTGCCGTGCACGGAGTTGACGCCCTCCAGGAGCTCCTTCATGATCCGGCACACCTGGGCCTCAGAGAACCGACGATGACGATGGGCACGGCGCAGCATATAGGTGCGTAGGTTGAGGCGGCCGGCGTATTCCATGATGAGGAAGGAGTCGTCCGAATTTACTTTGGGGACGACTTTACCCAGGAGCTTCACCACCGAGGGGATGTCGGCGCACGTCCTCAGACACCTGCATTCCCGCCAGACCTCTGGAAGGCCGGAAAAGATCAAGTCGTCGCCGGCGTCGATCCCGGTCCCGCTGAGCCGCTTCGCGGCGACGATCCGGTTCTCCTTGGTGTCCCACGCCTTGAACACCTCGCCGTTCATGCCCGCGCCCAGCCTCTCCAGCGGCTCGTACCGCGCCATGTAGGCAGGCCAGACAGCCTGATTCCGGTGGCCGCCGCCGCTCCTACTCGTGGAAGCCGCCATCGCTATACGAGACGATTCGGTTCGCGCTGGTTCAATCACCGTGGAAGAAACAAGCGCAGCCAGTAGCTTTGATAAACGCCTTATGTAAGCGCACAGAAAACGTAGATCGCACGCCTAGATACCTGGCCTGGACTCAAACTTCTGCTCCGACTCGGAGTGAAAACCGAAAAGATTCCTAACCCACAAACTATTCATGTGTACACGGTCCGATCGAAAACCTGGACTGCACGCGTGCGTGGAGTATAGCTCGTATTCCGGCCTTGTTTCTGTTTGGATACGGGAGTTTAGGAGCACCAGTTTTCCGTAAGCTAAGATAACTGCCTAAAACTAAGTTTCTGTTTGGACTAACTGAAACGTGGATAAGGGAAAACCAAGTTTCCACAAACCGAGGAAAACGCGTGTTGGCAAAAACGACTAATAGTGGTTTTTGTGAGGTCTTTTATGGTAGTACCCTCAACTAGATATAGGCCGTTTATTTTTGTGGATCGAACGGTTCGTATGAATTTATACCTCTGCCTAAAACTGGAGTAGTATGAAACATAGGTGGATAAACTGGAGTGGTATGCATGGTTAAACTAGAAAACATCTACGACGGCAAAGAAACAAATTTCTCCTATAAATGTTC
This sequence comes from Lolium rigidum, assembly GCF_022539505.1. Taxonomy (NCBI): domain Eukaryota; kingdom Viridiplantae; phylum Streptophyta; class Magnoliopsida; order Poales; family Poaceae; genus Lolium; species Lolium rigidum. The sequence goes on from NC_061511.1 coordinate 42,010,978, forward strand.
TAATACTACCCGGCCATGCAAGGGCTCTGAGAGGGGCAAATCCATCTGGTTCGTCCGTTCCACCAGTGCCAATCCCGCTTTTCACTGCAGCCGTCCGATCGGTCATTTTTTTTCTCACTTTTTCTGTGTCCCACCGAGCCAATGACGACTGGGGCCAGCTTCGTTTGGGACCCGGCCATCAGAGGCAGCCTAGGGTGCTCATTCGCGTCGCCTTCCGTCTCCTACCACGGGAGACGGTGAAAACCTAGATCGGCGTGGAGCCGTGGACGACCCCAATCCTCCCCGCCCCTCTCCTCCCCGATGGCGATCTCTTTCTCCCCCGCGCGGCGACACCGGACGCTCGGGCCGGAGCGGCGACCAGGCCGGCGCAGTGCCGGGAGGCGCGACGACGGCGGTTCTCGGCAGGAGCCGCCTCCTGAATCTCTCCGTCATGGCGCGAGCGAGCTCCAGATCGAGATCGAGCGGGGGCGGCTGTGAGCGGCCGCGGCGTGCTCCGGCTCAGGGAAGGGGAGGCCGGCGCGAGCTCGGGAAGGGCGGGCGCGGGCGGGCTTGGTTGGGCGCGGCGAGCTCCGGCTCCGTCTCATGGGGCAGGTGGAGCAGCACGACGCCGGGGCTCCAGCTCGTGGAGAAGAGCCGGTAGACAGAGGACGACGAGCGACGACCGCGGAGGTACGTGATGACCAAGCCAGATCCACCTTCAGGTAAGGCTCGTCGCTCAATTGCCCCCATGGTCCCGTTCAATCCCCTCTCCAAGAGAAATTTCAATCCCCTCTCTATTGTGCATGGTTTTTACTGTACTTTCTTTGGTTGCCGGCGGTGTGTTCCTGCTTTCGCTCATCTGCTCGTCCTCCGCTGCAGGGTGCTTGGCGACGCTGCTGCGCTTCTTCCCCGGCCTTCTCGACTCGCATAGCCTGGTTTGTCTCCCCTGCTTCTTCTCAGTTATGTACGTTTCCCCTCCCTGCCTTCTACGTGTTTGGTGAAATGCCTGCATGGTGAGTCGTATGTGCTTCTGTCTGTTTCTTGCAGGTTGTTCCGTCCGTGGTGCTGGCCTTGTTCCACGATCTTATCTTTTGCACGAGCTGGTTGGTCTTCTTTTTTTTTTTTAACTCGGTTGGTCTTCTTCTTGACCTCTATCATTTCCCACTTTTCCTTGTTTCGTGAGATGCCTGCTTCCTAATCAGCAGTAAGCATTTGGTTGTTAATACCTCAAACACGTAAGCATTTTTAGATAGATAGTATGTGTATGTTTTGTTGTAGTAGAAAATACCAGTGCGGAATGATCTCGCATTGCCTTATAGAAAGTTCGTTCTTGTGTTGGCACATTTTGTTCTTGAGTCTTGAGATTAGCATGTTCTGTTCATACAGATTTAATAACAGTTGCACGTCAGCCATATTGAACAAGAAAAAAACACAAATAATTTAAGTTTTCCTTCCTGTTAATTATGTCCTAATTATTTAGGGACCAAGAGTACTTGTTTTCTTGAAGTATCGATAAATTAAAAATAGTTACTGATTAGGCTGAGGAATTCCTTGTAGTTTCTGCTGCTACTTATTATTGTAAGCATGCTTTTATAACTCCTTTTCTCTGATAACACATTTAACTGGACCACTAACAAAGGGGTTTGGGGGTTTGAGTTGCAATTTGATGAGGTAGAGAGCTGAATGTCTTTTCAGATATTTTGGACCCTTGAATTAGTACTGTCGTGAAAAAAGTGATATATTTTCAGATATTTTGGTTCAGCTATATTATGCAGTGTCGCCCCTGTTATATTCCATCACACTTTTTGGTTCAATGCATTTTACTTCATGTAGTTAGTGCTGAGATAAAACTTGGTACTTTTCTCTTCCCTAATCATGTGTGAAAATTTTGCCTCTTTCAATCTACGAGGTAAATTTTGCTTTTTTCCCATAAGGTAGGTTGCCATTTTGTTGAGGTTAACACAAACTGTTTTGTTATTTACATGGAAGTTATTCAAAGCAAATTAAATGGTTTCCTATATGACCACCAAATTATGTTCGGTGGTGTACGCTTACGCTATTGATAGGTAAATTTTGCTTTTTCATAAGGTAGGCTGCCATTTTGTTGAGGTCAACACAAACTGTTTTGTTATTTACATGGAAGTTATTCAAAGCAAATTAAATGGTTTCATGTATGACCACCGGAGTATGTTCAGTGTTGTCTGCTTCTGCTATTGATAGGGACATATAGTGGCATGGCCTTCTGTTCGTTTTGTTTGGTGACACGCAGGTCTCGCCACTTGAGGATTTGCTAGGGCTGAACGGTGTTGTCTTCTGCTCGCAGCTCCACCCAAGGTTTGTTTCTCCTTATTTAGAGCTCTTGATTTTGGTTAACCTTTTGCTTACCACTGTTTCTGTGTCATAGCCTGTATCCGTGCGTTGTGTCTATGTGTTTACCATTTATTTGCTCCTCAATGTTTTACTACCGTGATCCACTGGATGTGCACTGTTGTTTCCGTTTTTATTACTGTTCATGAGGCCCTCGTTGCATGTTGTGCTCTGCCGGCTTTGTTTGACTTGCGTGAGGTGATGGAGGATGGGTCGGTTCTGACATGAGGTGTACTATAGTGTATGTGCAGAGTGAGTTTCTCCTTAAAATTGCTCGTGCCTATGCGTTCTTGCTGTCGTCATGGTTGGCCCTCGTCCTGCCCGTACAAGAGCATTCAGGGTGGCTTCTGCTTCTAAAGTTCGAACCAGTGCGCCTAGGTGCCATAGAGCCCGGTTTGTGCCACTGCCGGCGCCTGTTGGGTTTGTTTCTGCAGGCCTCCCCAAAAGAAAATGTATGCGCTTCATTGTTTTCTTTTGGGTGCTGGTGGGTTCCTTTTGTTTCAGCTTCTTAATGTTTGTGCGTGCGTGCTGTTGCTGGTTCTCCTGTAGGGGATGGTTTCTTCCCTGTTGTTAGTCCAGAGGTTGCTACTAGAAACCGAAAAAGGCGCAAGGTAATACATGATAGGCAGCGTGCGCGCACACCAGGTTGTTGTTTGCTCTTTCCCCTGTTACTTGCTTGGTTTAGCTTGCTGTGTGCTATTTTAGTTCTGTGAGATTTTATATGCCCATGTTTGGTACAGATGCTCCATTTACTTCCCCCTTGGAGCCTTTGTGGGTTGGGTTTACAACAGAGGAGGTTGATATCTTAAAAGGTAATAGAAACCTCATGTGGCTTGTGTTGCCTGTGTTTGTTGCTATCATGTTTTTATTTGTTTGGTTCTGAACCGAGAAAACCTGTAGCTGGCTATGCAGATAAGTCTTACTATGGAGGGCCGGACTATCGTTGTGGCCGGTGTAAGGCGAGTTTCGGTACCGAGGAAAGGGTGAAGAGTGCGTCTGCGATCACTGAAAGGCGAGTTGTCTATAACAATTGCTGCAAAGGTGGGAAGGTCTTTATTGCACCTTTCAAGGATCCGCCGGAGTTCCTGCGTGCCCTCCTTGATTTCGATGGCCCCGTGCGTAGCAAAGCATTTCTTGAGAAAATACGCCAGTACAATTGCCTGTTCGCTTTCACCTCCATGGGAGCAACCATAGACCGTTCCGTGAACGATGGTGGAGGCCCAACCGTTTTTAAAATTGTGCGTTTTCGCGCACTCGCTAAGCTTCCTGCGATTATTAATAATAGCCTGTTACAAAAGACCATGCTAACTGAATGGTTTGTTGGTAATGCCAAGTATGCTAACGCCCGGTCTTTAACTTACTGTGATTTTCCAACAGAGTGGTCTTGGGTGCCAGAAAATAAACAATGGGTGCGGAGAAAACGGAGTGACAAAATTGGGAGGGTATATTATGTTCACCCTTCTACCGGTGACGTTAGCCTAGCGTAAGTGCCTCGCCACTTGCCTGTTTTAATTCCCTGGTACATGTTGCCTAATCGTGGTTTGCTCCTTGCTTTCAGGTATTGCATCTCCTTCTTTGCGACTGATGCCACAGGTGAATCTGAATTTGTGATGTTTGAAAAGGTTGCGGCAGGGGCCGTGGGCAAGCAACTCATGAACTTGATGCGGCAAAGATATCCAGGCTATTACACGGTTGATGAGTTGGCCAATGTTGCTAGACATGACACAGCTATTCCGGCTGAGATTGAGCGTCTCGTTGGCCACAAGTACAAGCTTTTAGTTTCCATTTCGAAGAAATGGAACTCAGGCAATAGCGAGAACCTGAATTTCCATGTCTGCAGGATTGAGGAGACCTACAAACCCGAGTTACCTCCTCTGGCTTTTGCTGCTTTTGGGGAAGATCAACCTCGACGTTCAGTTTGGAACCCGAGAAAACTATAGAATCGAGAAACTGGAGTTCGAAGTCGTGGATTTTCCATCGCAGTACCACGCTTTGTTAGGACGACCAGCATATGCTAGATTTATGGCGGTACCACACTATACATACCTGTTATGGAGATTGCCCGGACCCAAGGGACCAATCACGGTCAAAGGGAGTTTCGCCTTAGCTGATAAGTGCGACAAGGATTTCCATCGGTTATCAGAAACCTTCGGGATGCAAGCTGAATACTTGGCGTCGAAAAGCATGACTGATTACGACGTACTGCCAGACGTTGGAAGGCCAAACAAAGAATCAACTTTCAACACAAGAGAAAAATGCTAAGGAGGTGCAGATTCACCCGACAGATCCAAAAAGACGACATCCATTGCAAACAACATGGATATCGCATAGGAAAGCGCGCTCGTCGAGTTCCTCCGTGAGAACTGGAAAATCTTCGCATGGTGTCCAGGCTGACATGCCGGGAGTACCCGGGGAACTTGCCGAGCACCACCTAAATTTGGATCCAACGAGCAAAACCAATCGGACAACCTTTGCGGCGTTTTTCGGAACCAAACCGCAAATCCATGCTATCAGAAATAAATCGACTAGAGGAAGCTGGTTTTATCAGAGAGATATCTACGGAAGCCACATGGGTAGCTAACCCGGTGATGGTGCCGAAGAAAAACACGACAGTCCTTCGCATGTGCGTCGACTTTACGTGTCTCAACAAACATTGCCCTAAGGATCACTTTCCCCTCCCAAGGATCGATCAAATCATCGACTCCACGGCAGGTTGTGAACGTCTTTCCTTTTTGGATGCATACTCTGGTTATAACCAGATCAGATTAAAAGAAGATGATGAAGCCAAAACAGCGTTTATTACACCTTACGGCGTGTTTTGCTACAAGACAATGCCCTTCGGTCTAAAAAATGCGGGAGCAACATATCAGAGGATGATGCAGAAGTGTTTAGCAACACAGATCGGGAAAAACGTGCAAGTATACATCGATGATGTCGTCATAACGTCAAAAAAGGGGGTAACACTGATCGAGGATCTCAAAGAAACTTTTGACAACCTCGACAAATTCTGCCTCAAGCTGAACCCGACGAAGTGCTCTTTTGGCGTCCCAGCAGGAGAACTTCTGGGGTTTCTAGTTTCAGCAAGAGGGATTGAAGCAAATCCCGACAAAATACAAGCCATAGTAACAATGAGAAAGCCAACGAAGTTGAAAGAAATACAACGACTAGCCGGGCGAGTCGCAGCTTTGAGCAGATTCGTCGCCGGGTTAGGAGAAAAAGCGTTACCATTTTATGCGCTGATAAAACAAGGAGATAAATTCCGAGTGGAACGAAGAAGCCGATAGAGCTTTCGAGGATCTGAAGCGAAAAATCTCGACACCACCAATCCTGGTGGCTCCAAAGGAAAAGGAACCTCTCCTGTTGTATATTGCAGCCACACCCCAAGTGGTTAGCACGGTGTTAGTTGTCGAAAGAGAAGAAGAAGGGAAAATCCATGGCGTACAGCGGCCAGTATACTTCGTGAGCGAAGTCTTGTCGCCCTCAAAACAAAGGTACCCTCAGTACCAAAAGCTAGCATATGGAGTGTTCACGACAGCACGAAAATTGCGCCACTATTTTTCGGCACACCCGATCATAGTGGTCAATGAAGCTCCTTTGTCAAATATACTTAATAACCCAGAAGCTACGGGTCGTGTCTCCCTTTGGGGAATAGAACTTTCCCCTCGGGACATCACGTATGAAAAAAGAAAAGCAATAAAATCGCAAATACTACCGGACTTCATCGCGAGTGGATGGAGTTGCAAAATACAGGACCCCCAGATTTATCGAGAACCTGGACTATGAACTTTGATGGGTCCAAAAGACTAGAAGGAGCTGGTGCAGGAGTAGTACTCATATCACCTGAAGGCGACAAATTGAAGTACATCCTTCGGATGACGTTCCCTAACGCATCTAACAATGAAGCAGAATATGAAGCTCTCATACACGGGATGAAGATGGCGAAAGCACTGCGGTGCAACTCGACTAAAAATCTTTGGCGACTCACGGTTGGTGGCGCAGCAAGTTATGAACCAATGTGACGCGAGTCAATGATAGCATGATGGCATACAAGGAGGTGTACAACGAGCTCGAGAAGTTGTTCGATGGATGCGAAGTAAATCATATTAGTAGATTGAGCAACGACGAAGCCGACGTTCTTGCAAACATCGGGTCGCAATGCACGGCAGTCCCGCCGGGTGTATTCCGGGAAGAGATAACGAGAGAGATCCACTAAGTCAACAAAACCAAAAAAGAAGGAGAAGAAACCCTCGGGGGCTACCAAGGAAAAGCAAGAGGACGAAGAAGAAGATCAGGACCTGGTCATGGTGATACAGATACCATGGATGCAGCCGTACATATCATATATCCTCGGGAAAGAAATACCCGACGATCCGGTCGAAGCAAGGCGAGTAATTCGACGCTCCAAAGCTTTCACGGTGGTCAAGGGAGAATTGTATAAGCGAAGTATTTCAGGCGTCTTGCAAAGGTGCGTCACACCCGAAGAAGGAAGAATAATTCTGAAGGATGTACACGAAGGAATATGTGGCCACCACGCAAGTAGTCGAGCTATTGCGGCCAAAGTTTTTCGGGCAGGATTCTACTGGTTGACAGCAATCGAGGACGCCAAGGAAATAGTAAGAACTTGCGACGCGTGCCAAAGGTTTGCCGCAAAACCTCACTCTCCGGCGGCAGAGTTAGCACCAATACCATTGTCATGGCCTTTTGCTCAATGGGGACTTGATATGGTGGGCAAGTTACACAAATCTTGGCCGGGAGGAAAGGAGTACATGTTAGTAGGCTGTCGACAAATTTACAAAGTGGATAGAAGCGAAGCCGATAAATTCACCGGATGGAGCATCCGCGGTAAAATTCGTAAAAGGCCTCGTCTTCAGATTTGGAGTGCCCCACGAGCATCGTCACGGACAATGGCAGTAACTTCACATCCCATGAATTCAAAGATTATTGCGAAGAGGTGGGTATCAAGCTGAACTTTGCGTCAGTTGCACATCCTCAAACCAATGGGCAAGTCGAGAAAGCCAATGGCATCATCTGCAATGGTATCAAGAAGCGCTTGTTAGGACCACTAGAAAAAGCTCGACATACCTGGCCTGAAGAACTACCAAGTGTGTTGTGGAGCATCCGAACAACACCAAATACGACGACACAGGAAACTCCGTTTTTTCGGTTCATGGAGCGAAGCAGTATTGCCAATCGAGATAGAGCACAACTCTCCACGCGTCGCGGAGTATGACGAAGAGACGTCGAGAAAAGCGCTAGAAGATGATGTCGACGCACTTGATGAAGCTCGAGATGAAGTACTTGTCTCGGGTAACCAAATATCAACGGGATTTGAAGAATTACCACGGTCGACGTTTGCGGCCAAGATCTTTTCAAGTGGGCGACCTAGTTCTTCGGCTCACGCAAAAAAGTCATGAAAAACTCGAGTCACCATGGCTTGGCCCTTACATCGTCACGGAAGTAATCGGAGGAGGAGCATACGGGATAAAGGACAAGAAGACGGGGATGGAGGAGCCAAACCCCTGGAACGTGGCGCAACTTAGGCGGTTCTACGCCTAGAGTCGAAATATAGTCCTTGTAAAACTTCAATGTACTGAAACGCCCGCGAGTTTTCAGACGCACTCTTTTCCTTTTTCGGGGCACCGAGTGGGGCCGGAGAAGGTTTTTAATGAGGCGGGCTCGTGGTGCTGCAATATAATAAAGATAGTGGAGATATATTTCTTATTCTTCGACACGCTCGGGGGCTCAACGCCCAAGTCTCAAAATACATACAATATAGATTCACCGAAATATTTCGCCTTGGTACATTAATACCTCGCCAAATATAACAAAATCGGAAGCTAGTAATCATAAATATAGTGAATACATCACGAATCATAAGCGCCTTGGTTTAAAAACCTCGCCAGGTAAATATAGAACTTCGACATCAAAGATACTCGAAGATTGGCAATTCATCCAAGGGACGGAGACAAGGATGTCTTATTACAATAGAAAAGATAGATTTCAAAGAGGGAAAATAGTAAAAACTTCGCCCGATCGGGCTCGGGAGCTTCAACAACATAGTGGACCTCAGCAATATACAATAGATTCCTTCGGAAATACAAAAAAGAAGAGAGGAGGGAAAACAAAAAAGTGTGATACAAGGTTTCCAATATAATACAAGTCGAGTTAAAACCCAAGATAGTATCTACCGACAAACCCCTGGTTGTTTTATGTTCAGCATAAGAACCCTTGGTAAAGAACTCCGAGTCCATCCGAAGAAGTTCATCTATCATCGACTACGCCACGGGAGCTACCATCGCGTCGATTGAGTCGATATCATTTTTCCGACGTGTTTTCTTGGCTAAGCAACTAGCAACAATCTTCGTCGGGTCCAATTTTGGGTAACGGATGTTTATCATGATCATGGCAAATCTCGCCCCAGCGGTGAGCTGCGCCCGCACAAAGTTATGGATGCGAGGAGCATCTCCGAATACCTCCGATAAATCGGGAAGAGTTTTTGGAACCTCGTTTCGCGGAAACGATTCCTATAGACAAGGGTTAATGTCGACGTGCAAAAGCTGAGAAAATCGCGCACCTGGCAAGCACGATCTTGGAACCTAACAATTTGTTGGGTTCGTTCGGGAGTGGCCCGGAACAAACATCCATGATTAAGAGAGAGATTAACAAGAAGATTTGTTCTCTCATTCACTCTACGATCTTCGGCGACGAAGTCAAGAACTGAGCTCGTTAAAAGCGACGAGCAAGAAATTGGAAGAAAGACATAGCAAGATAAAGAAGAGGCATCAAAAGAAAGCAAAAACGTACCTAGCATATACGTGCTAGCTTCCGACGATTAGTTCAAGCATACTATTCTCTCGGGTTGTAGCTCCCTTCGCTTCCAGTACAGCAGCATCCCTAGCAGCCATAGCTTCTGTGGCTTGATGAAGAGCAAGTTTTTCTCCTTCAGAGGCTTTCCGAGATTGTTCAATCATGGCCAAAGTCTGTTTCTTCGTAGATTGAAGTCGTTGTCGAAGCTCTTGCAAATCTTCCGACAAATGTCCGCTTGATGAACCTTCGAGGAGATTATGGTCGACTAGTTTTTTCTTCGAGAAGGAAGATGCAGGTGAAGCAGCGGCAGAACAAGGAGGGGTCGAGTAGTTATCAAATATTAACTGGAAAAGAAAGGCCCAGGATCAATGAAAAGCACGAAGGGAAATTTCATTACTTGCTAGAAAATTTACATGGATATTACAAAAGAAAGTTCTCCGGGAGGACTAAGTGAGTAATTGTCGCCAAGGCTAAAAATGGCGACAAGGGCAAAAGAAACGAGAAAAAGAAACGAGGCATGCAACTAGACCTCCGGCCTCGAAGAGCTAGGAGTCGAAGCTGGCTTGATTCCGAGATACGCCAAGATCTTCTTCGTGTTGGGCTTGGCTGCCTTGATCAGCGACCTCCATCTCGATTGCTCTATCCGATCGGTGTCGCCAACCTTCATCCAATCAAGCGTACGTTGGCTGTCAGCAACTAGGGCAACAGTATTCTCGACAGCAACCTTCATATTCTCCTGACGCATCTTTAATCCAAGGTCTTCCGATGAATTGAAAAGCTTGGCAAGGGCAAGGAAAGTCGAAGGCTCCTCTTTCTTCGGGAAGAAGTAGGGGAACAACGCCGACAAACCTGCACTGGCATTGGCCACGCCTTCACGAATTTCGCGCCCATGGAACTCCAGAAGAGAAAGTGCGTCAAGGAGAGGGTCATCGACGGCATTCTCCAGATCAAAATCTTGGTTTGTTTGGGCTGTCACACGAGACAAAAACATTAGTCGAAAACCAGGAAACAAGAAGTACAATAAAATAGAAGGGATTGATGATATTACTCAGCGTACGTCGACTTTGCGACTTCAAACGCTTGATGATCCCTTGCTCACGTGCAGCTTGTGCAGCTTTCTGCTCGTCTAAGGCAGATTCAGCATCTTTGAGCCTTTTGCGGTTCCTCGACACTAGCGGCCTTTGCTTTGGCATCATCGGCCTCGGCTCTAGCTTCACTAGCGGCAAGTTCGGCTTTCTCGCGAGCCGCTTCACTGTGCTCTAGTTTGTGAGCAAGTGCGTCGGCACGCTTATTGGCATCTGCAAGTTTCTCTATCGAGATAAAAAAGAAGAAGGAAAAATCAAAAATCGCGACAAACAACAGGAGCAAAAGCCAGGAAGAACGGCAAATATAGAGATTGTTACCTTCGGTTACTGTCGGCATACTCGCGGTACCCAATAAATTGGGACCCGATGCGGATAAGATCCTTGATCATGGGCTGTCAAAGAAGAAGAACGAAGGGGAAAACATCGGCATTAAAAAAGTAAGGGTTTACAAAAGCAAAATAGAAGAAATATAGACATCGACAAACTTACATCATCCAAGAGCTGCGACGAAGAGCTGCTCAATTGAGGAGGAGGCTCAATGATCATTTCAACCCTTGCCCTTTTTGGTGAAGGGGCAAGGGGGCTTGATGGTGGAGTAGTGGTGACGACGTTTTGTTGAGGAGGCGACGTTTCATCTCCTTCAACTAGCGTGTCTGAAACAAGTACAGTACGTGACGTGCTTGTTCGAGGAGCCACGTCAGTAACTGGTACTTCTTCTTCCTCATCACTATTGAACAAAAAAGACGACAATATAAAAAGCAAGACAAGATAAATATTTCGAGTACAAAAAAAGGGGGGAGAGATAAAGTCGACTTACGAGCTGATGAGGGATTCAACATAAGGATCATAAGCTGCCTTCGGATGAGAAGGAACAACTTCTTCAGCCTTAGAAGTGCCAGAATCCTCGGCATTTTTCCTTTTCCTATTGTTCTTTGGAGAAACGAGCGGGAGGAAGGGATTGCGTCGACTCACTGGCTTCAGACTCGGCTTCTTTTTCATGAGAAGCCGCAGATTTGTGAGAACCCGCGACTTCACTTTCAGGAACAGAAGAGCCTTGAGTATCTTCGGCAGCGATGGCCATTTCTTCGACTTCTCCACCCTCAGGAAGAGGAGGAAGGGAAGTCATACTAGGATGGTTACGTTAACAAATAATAATGACAAAAGGAAAAATGAAGAGATGACAATACAATGAGATGAAGAGAAAGTGCGGATCGGGATAAAAAACTCGGGAAGACAAAGTACCTTGGGGAGTGGATTGGTAGAGCTGTAAGGTTCCACGCGACTTGAGGAAGGAATTGGGTCTTTGCCCAGACGAGAAAGTCTTCGAAGCAACTTCTCGAAGTCCTTGGTGGAAAGATCACCAGAGATTCCGTTGGCATCATTTACACCGGAGTACGTCCAAAGGGGATTTTTGCGAGCACTGAAGAGGCTGCACTCTAATCTTAAGGAAGTAGGCGGTGATTTGAACACCGGACAGCTCCTTGCCTCGAGTGTTACGAAGTCGACGAATACGAGACATGAGTGCCTCTGTCGCCTTTTTCTCTTCCTCGAAGCCTCGGCATCCCAAGAACGGCGACGCTGAATTTTGGCATTCCCGTCGAAGGGAATTATGTTATGCTCAACGGAGTTGGCGCTTTCTTCGTGAATGTAAAGCCACCTCTTGCGCCATCCTTGGACGAGAATCGGGAAACTTGACGTCGAAATAGTCGACATCGGTACGAACACGGATAACAACGCCACCTATGTTATAAGTGACGTTGTGGGAGCCATTGCGGCGGATGCGAGAAAATGCGCTTCCAAAGAGCCCAATTGGGAGCAACTCCAAGGAAGCATTCGCAAAGGGTGATAAAAATAGAAATATGAAGGATGGAATTAGGGGTCGGATGGTGCAGCTGAATCCCATAAACGAAAAGAAGGCCGCGGAGGAAATCATGGATTGGAGGCGAAAGGCCGCGGATCGGATGATCAACAAAACTAACCCGGTACTCCATTGGAGGATTGGGGTAGCTTTCTTCGCTAGGAAAGCGGATGGCGTCCTCCTTCTTCATAAGGCCGAGCCTCTTCAGCATGTTGGTATCTTGGTTGGAGATTTTCGATCTCTCCCACTCAAGATCCTCGGCGGCCATCTTGGATTCAGGAGTGCTGTGGCGAGTTAGGCGCGCGCGCGGTGGCATCAACGGCAATGGGCAGAGCAATGTGTGCGAGTGCGGGAAATCAGAGAGAGTTGGGCGAAGAGGAAGATTTGCGAAGAGGAACGAGGTGAGCGGCGCAAGCGAGGGATGAACGGAGGTTGAAGACAGGTTTATATAAGATCTGGGCGAGGCAGTGTGCCGTTGGATGAGGAAATCGTGTGGTGAGAATAGACCTTCTAGATACAAGGGCAAAAAAGTATTTTTACTAAGATAAGTGTTACCGTACGTGCGCCAGAAAAAGCGGAGGACGTGTGTCCCCCACTTGCACGACGTGTCAACGAGGTGGAAACGATGGACCCACAAGGCAGAACAAACTCGACCATTAATAGAGTTGAAGAAAATTTGCCAAGGGAAAATATGTCGACAAGAAAAATAAAAGGAGAATGGCGACAGGATAAGTTATTTGCATACTTCGGGAGCCTTTGGTTAGAAACAAGTTTTTGCCCAAATGCTCGGGGGCTACTTCGAAAAAAGTACAGTTTCGACTATGGCAAATATAGAAATTGTGGGAGCCTACAACCAAGCACAAGTTCTTGGCTGTAGCCTCGGGGGCTACTCCCATCGGGAGCGCTGTTCGCGCACCCGATAGATAGATAAAAAAAAAAAGAGAAGAAGAAAAGAAAGATTATCGGGAAGATACTGGCAATATAGCGACAAGGTGGACTAAAATGTTGAGCCTACAACCAAGCACAAGTTCTTGGCTGTAGCCTCGGGGGCTACTCCCATCGGGAACGCTGTTCGCGTGCCCGATGAAATATAAAAAGGAAAAAAGAAAAAGAAAGATAGAAAAGCAAGAGAGTATATTTCGAGTTATAATTAACTCTACATATACTCCCATCGGGAGATTGATATAAGTCATATTTGACTCGATAAAATGTGCCATTCCAACAGCCGGAAAAGCACTCGACAATATATTCTCAGAACGCCAAAGTTGCGATCAATTTCTGAATGCCGCAAATTTGCGAAGGTAAGACCCCAGATCCGTTCTGCTGGACGTGGCATCGCCTAAGACTGCGCTCTGCTACTTTTATCCGTATCAACAGATACGAAGAAAAATCCTGACGGACGCGTTAGGTACTCGATAAATTTGGCCGGGACTCGACGGAATGGTAAGACCTTAAGCGGCACTGTCGGAGTTTGCACCAGTATCCCGAGATCATGTCCAGGGACGTGATCTTGAAGTAGGTTTTTGCGGATTGCCACTAGAGCAGTTAACTAGTACCTGATCCGTCAGATGAACTAGCCCCAATTACCAGTATCCCTGTACAATATAGAAATTTATATGAAGAAATATAGAACAGTTTAAGTTGTCAAATAAAAATACACAGTGTAGATTTTCCCTGACTCTACGATTCAAGCAAAATCTCGGGGGCTACTGACATAGGCATCCCAAATGGGCCTGCCGAATATAGTACCCGGGGTTTATTGAAGGCCCATTACCCGAAGAATAAGAAGATTCGGAAGCCCAAGATGTATTTAAGGAAAAGATAGAGTTGTAATAGGAAGTGTTATTTGTAATCTGGCGGGATGAGTTAGAAACCGTCCCGGACTCTGTAACTTGTACAAAACGAAACCCTCGGCTCCACCTCTTATATAAAGGGGGAGTCGAGGGACGAAGAGATCATCGAATCATTGTTTGCAAACCCTAGTTTTCATATTCGTCGAGTACTTTTCGGCTGAAACCTTCGAGATCTACTTGCCCTCTACTTCTAACTAAACCCTAGCCTACAATCCATAGGCATTGATAAGTTAATCCCTTGTCAGCTGGGGCTTCATCGTCCGCTGGTGGTTCAGGTTCCAGGCTCTTGCCCTTAGGTCCAAGTCTATCACATGTGCATCACAGGGCTGCTACGTTTGGTGGATCGCATAGCAGTGGGAATGCAACACCCCCTTCTCCTATTGCTAGCCCTGGGACTCCAGCTAAAGGGTATTCTTGTTTTACCTCGTTCTCGATGTGTGCACATCTTGTTTGTTTTGTTTCCATGTCATTGCCTAATTTATTGTTTCCCACATCAGTTCGTCTGCCCCTAAGCGTGGCACGAAGCGTTCTTTGTTTTCAAGCCCTCTGAAACGGAACACACAGTTGGCTGATGCTTGTGCCGCCACAGCTGAAGAAGAGCCAGCGGTTAGTCTACGTGCTTTTAATCTTTGCCTGTGATAGCGTTTCCTGGATATCCTTTCTTTACCTTGCATTCCTTGGCACATTTTCCAGACGTTGGTTGAGCTCGTGGAAGATGATGGTATAACCACTGATGTAGAGAAAAACGGACCGCCTCCAAACCCAAAATCTAAGAGGTATTCTTTCGTCGCCTATTGCCTGTAGGTTTAGGTATTATTATGTTTGATTTGATATTTTTATGTTTTCGACTTCCGCTTTATGCTCTAGGATGTATGTACCACCCCTGCTGGACAAATAATCCATGAATATATTCTTTACGCCTTCTTTGGTTTAGCCTAAATACATGGTGCTACTTTATCTAAAGCCAGCCACAGGTACATGACATTCTTTCTTCTCGTCTTAGGAACGCCAATTCTGCGAAGTCAGGTACCTTGCCCAAGAAAGCGAAGCCGTAGACACTTGGACGATGTGTTTGTGGGCGGCGTATGTATATAAGGTTTGACTCTCTTGTTTTTTGCGCCTGCTTTTATAATTTCCCTTTCCGCTGTTCTGCGGGTGTTCTATCTTTGCTTGTTCTTTTCTCTCTGGGAATTCTTTCTTCTATCTCTGCTTTGGTTTAGCAAAATAATACCCGAAATTTCCTTTCATGTTGCAGCTGGATAGTTTCACTAAATACCTTAATAAGATTTGGCAGAGAAACATAATACCTTAATTAGCGGTTAGTTCACTAAGCCTTAACAGAACTTGGCAGAGAAACATAATACCCTTAGTCAGTGATTGGTTTACTAAGCTAAACTGCCATAGAGGGTTGCCCTCAGTGAGTGATGGCTAATCACTCAAGATAGTGCGCATATAAGGTTAGAAGATCATGGAACTCAGCAGCGAGAATCGGACAGTAAATGTTTGAATGGATATTAGCAACACTCATCATAACCTACATAATTCCTAGCGGGCAAACCTGCTAGAATTGGCCATTTATAGCATTTTCTTACGCACGGTCCCTTCTTGAGTAATGATAAACAAGAACCACAGAGCATCCGCGATACGGGTACATATATGCCATGTCTAAATAAGAAATAGTTCCATGTAGGTTTCATCGGCACGAGATACATGAAAATGCACTGCATCATTAAGATCAATGAAGGGAAGTCAAACAAAAAAAAGGTTCCTCCATTAGATATTTTGAGTTCGCATAGCCCAGAACAACCAGGAAACTCCTTATCTAGATCAAATAGGACAGGGTTGGAAACCAGAGGAAGGACTCTTCCTTACCTGACAAGTTTTCTTCTTGCCACTGATTTCAGCTATGATTGTTTTTCGTGCCCACTTTTAAGATTTCCTATTCCGCTATTTTAAGAGTGTTCGGTTTTGACTTGTTCCTTCCTCTCTCGGAATTATATTTGTAATCTCACTTCGGTTACTTCTCTTCTAGGCTAACAGATTATAACGGCTTCTTACATTCAGGTCTTCGTCCGCGCTGCCTTATCTTCAGCTATGGTGCCTTCTGCAAGCATGCCTCACATGGACCATCTGAAGAGCTTGTTAGTATCTTAGTAACATTCCGTGGCTCGCCCTGTGCTGTTGTTGGTCAGTGAGCCTTCCTTGCTAGATCGTCGGGTTACCGAGGCAGCCTCATCGTCTTGGTGCAAGTCGATGTCACCTTTGCACTGTCTATGTAAATGCCAGTGCAAAGCTTCTTTTGTATAAGCCCACGCTGTTTATGAAGCACGCTTTGCAGGTACACCCTCTGTGCAAACAGGGGAGGAGCCCTGCAGTAGTATATGCGGTCAATGGGTCACCTTTGCACTGTCACCCCAGTGTAAAGCTTATTTTGTATAAGCATGTAAGGCACGCTTTGCAAGTACACCCTCTGTGCAAACAGGGGAGGAGCCCTGCAGTAGTGCGTGCCGAGTTCATGGGTTAGCTCTAGCTACCTTTGCTGATCTTATTGGCTGCTATTTCCTAGAACTGAACTTCAGTTGCTACCTACTAATATTACTGCCTGTTGTCTGAAACCTGTTGTCTGAAACTAAACT
This sequence comes from Lolium rigidum, assembly GCF_022539505.1. Taxonomy (NCBI): domain Eukaryota; kingdom Viridiplantae; phylum Streptophyta; class Magnoliopsida; order Poales; family Poaceae; genus Lolium; species Lolium rigidum. The sequence goes on from NC_061511.1 coordinate 42,027,563, forward strand.
CGGTGTCCAGTCGTTTGTGCCATGGGCAGCTGCTCGAGCTTGCTGCTTTTGTATGGTTCCTGGAGCAATGAACTCATTTACATTGTTGGTCTTTGAGCCACTTCTCTGAAACTAAACTGTCCTTATGCGGAGCCAGCGGCTCGCCCGCTCCAGCAGCTAGCAAGGTTAGCTCATCCTCTTCGTTACTTCTATTCTCTATCACGTTGGCACCTACAGGATCTTGATTTTGTATTTGCATGACATCCACATTATTTATCCAACATGAAATGAGTTCGGTTTTTTTAGAGAATATAGCATTATTGTAATTGCCTTGCACTTACAGGCAACCAGAGCATTTCCTATCACTTTTGCTTACTACTACTATGCTTTGGAAGTGATTATAATCCGTAGCTATATAACAGGGTCATCTATAATTTATAATAATTATGCTTATTTCATAGGTTCTGATTTTGATTCGAAACTGATGCTCGCTTTCCTAATTCCCCTCGTCTACCAATAGTTCTTTGTTGCATATATGCACATAGCCTCAATGAGTAAGGTAACTAATACATGGTACTGGCAATATAGTTGGCGCATATGTTAGTGGCGGGGTCAGATTTTTCAAAAATGTGTATACGTCGATCCAAAAGATGGCTAAACATTCTGATTTCTTATAGGTATGTTGTCAATTATACAAATATTATGTAGTGGTAAAGCTTTTCCCCAAGATCATGATATTGTGACTTGGTTATGGCCGATGTCATGTACTATTCTTTATAGGAATAGCTCTTAAAAATCAACTAAAGGAAAATAAATTTTCTGACGATGGTGATGTTCTTTTATTTGGAAATGCCAACAAATATTGTGAACAGTATGTGGCTGCTGCTGATCAGTATACTGTCGATTCATTTATCTTTTATTTCTTACTGATTATCACCATGTACTTATGAGACATGGATTCAATTCAGACTTGCGCGATAGCGCAACGGGTCATCTAGTCCCATTAAAAATGGAAGGCCTGGTAATGGAAGCATGCATCCTCTCCATGAGGTGGCTGCTACTTCACGGCGTGGCGGTTGTATAAAGTCTAAGCTGAAGCTGTCGGAGTTTTTAGATCGTGGATTCCTACAACATAAAATTTGATAATCTCCATTGTTTGAGAAGAGTTCTCGGCTAGCTCCGTGGCATAATTTTTCCGTCATGCTGTGCGGCCGGCCGGCCGGCCGGCTGGCGAGCCGATCGCCGTGCTTCCATGAACGTTGTTGAGCTAGTTTTATAGTTGCAGCAATAACTGATAGAAAGCTAGACAAAATCGAAAGGTATCTTCTAGAGAAAGACATATATTAGAAATCAGGATCTGTTGCCAGGATTTTAGGCTAAATCAACGGGATATTTACTGGGATTAGATATTCAATAAATGATTTTCCAATTAAAATTTTACATTGCCCCGACAATTCACAATGGCAAGATTTAAATTCATACCTTTCTGGCTGGTGGTAAAAGGTACAGTAAAACTTGCCTTTGTGAAAACGCGATTACACAAAGGAAAATGCTCGATTTCCTCCGGAGGATGCGTCGCGCGCGGCCTCCGAGTGCATAGCCGTTCTATGCATCCAGATGCCTCCTTTCCACGCCGTCCGTTTTTCCTGGGGCCCACCAACTCCACTACCTTATCTTTTCGCACTGCTTTTCTTCATCCTCTCCCGTCTGCACGCACTCGCTGCCATGAATTGCCCCCAAATCAACCACCCGCCTCTGGTGCTCAGGACCCCGGGAGCAGGAGGAGGAGACGCGGCGCGGCCCGGCCGGTGAGGACGCGGCCTGGGCTGCTCGCTGGAGGAGTCGGGGCCGGTGTTTGTGGAGGCTGCGAGCGCGCCGGTGGTGTATGCCGATGATGGAGGCGGTGGCGCAGTGCCATGCCCATGCGCCCGCTATCGCACGGAGATGGAGGCCGCGGGGGAGCCCGAAGCGCTAGTCTCCCCGGCGCTCGCCGTCGTCGGAGATGGAGACCGCGGCGGAGGCCCAGCTCCCTCAGCGCCCCGCCGTCGCCAGAGATGGAGGACATGTGTGCTGCAAGCCAGGAGCACATGTGCTGCCACGCGAGACGGTTAGTGCTGCTAGGAAACGCCGACGGTGCTGCCCACCGGCAATTGCGGTGCTTCCGACTGCGTTGGGCGATGCTGCCACCGGAGACTGTGGATGCTACTACCAGCGGTGGCCCTGCAAACCGGGGTGGCAGATGCTACGATCGGCGGAAGGGCTGCAAGCCGGGCAGTGGATGCTACGACCGGCGGTGGAGGTGCTACAAGCCGGGGCGCCACCACCATACCTGCGCAGCGTTGCCACCATCGCCATCGACCTCCGCCTCTTGGAAGCAGGTGCCGCCGCGGGCCGCAGCCGTCCTACACCACGCCGCCCTGTCCTGGGGGGCGACGCCTCTAACCTTCACTGCGCCGCCCTGTACACAGGGGTGCCGCCCGTTGACCTCTACTGCGCATGGCAGCGCGTTGGAGCCGCAAGGTGGTCACACTGCCATCATACTTGGAGCGAGGAGGAATTTTGAGTCGCTTGCGAACTGCTAGCCAAAGTCGTCATGCTTCCCGTTGTTGTTAATGGCGCCCTGCTGCGTGCGGTTGTTGGCGGAGCTCCAAAGAAGAGGTTACTGTGATGCGAGCGGTGGGCGCCTGCGGAGCTACAAAGGAAGAGAGGTGATGCTGCTAATAATGGGAGGCTGAGCTACAAAGGAAGCGCTATGTTGCTGCAAATTGTTAGCGGCGGTGCTACAAACGTTCAGCGACGGTGCTACCAATAGTCAGTGCTGATGCAGCAAAAGGTCGGCGGCGGTGCTACCAACAGTTGGTAGCGGTGCTGCAAGAAGCAAGTAATAGTGCTGCTAGCTCGAGTTGGAATGCTACCGGCAGTACATCGGCAAGGGGTAGTTCTCGGTGCTACAATAGTATATATATTTTGCTACAAATATTTTGTGATTCTGCTACTTCAGTATAATGTTTGTGCTACAATGTCTCCGGCGAGGTCTTCGACCGACGGGTGTTTTCTGTTTAAATTTTAGATGAACCGTTTTTGCTTTAATGAAGCAAAAGCGGGAGGTTTTTTGCTGCGACGAAGCAAAGTCTGAATGAGTCACAACTTTTCTTCTATTTTAGTCGAACCGTTTTTTGCTTCAATGAAGCAAAAGCGGAAGGTTTTTTTGCTGCGACGAAGCAAATTCTAGATTTCAGGTGAAAGTGGACACATGTCAAGCATGCAAGCAGGAGGCTGAGAAATTTGGAGCCTCCGGAGGATTTCTAGCACTATCCTTACACAAACCACGATTGTGGTCGTCTATGTTGTTAGATAATAGAGTTTGTATCTGTTACGATATGTGATCATTGTAATCTTACCGAACTCTATCTGTAAAGCCTGGTGACGCATAGCACCATGATCGAATATAAATACAACGTACAAGGGCTCGGTAGAATCATCCGAGTAGAACCCTATACCAGAATTCCTAAATTTAACATGGTATCAAGAGTAGGCTCTTTCGCCGCATCTACCTGATCGCATCAACGACAATCTTCATCCCCATCACCGTCGCAGAATCGACAATCCCACCCACCCACCGCGTCGTCATCTTCACGCTCGGCCGCCATGGCGTCCTCGAGCAGTACCTCCCCGATAAATCTCGGGAATCCTCCGTCGGAAAAACTGACGCGGAAGAATTTTCTCCTCTGGCGATCCATGGTCCTTCCGGCCATCCGCGGCGCTCAGCTCGTTGGCCTCCTCGACGGTTCCGACGCAGCGCCGCCCCAGGAGATCGTCCCTACCGCGGCTGAAAAGTCCGCAGACGACCAGGCGAAACCGATGCCGAATCCGGCATACGCAGCTTGGCTAGCCAGGGATCAATCGGTTCTCTCCTACCTCTTGCAGTCCCTCTCCCTGGAGATCCTGCCTCACGTCCATCACATTGAGCATACGGGCCGGGGTATGTAAGGCTCTCGAGGAGATGTTTGCGGCTCAAAGCGAAGCCCGCATTACAAATCTGCTTGTTGCACTTACAAATACAAAGAAATTACAGATGAATACTTCTGAATTCCTCACCAAGATGCAGAGTTTCACCGACGAACTTGTTTCCACCGGTCACCCTGTGCCCGATCGCCAACTTGTCTCCTACATCCTCGCCGGACTCGGCGGCGGCTACAACTCGCTCGTCGCCGCTCTGGGCGTGTCCACCACGCCTATCACGCTGAGTATGTTGTATTCCCAGCTGCATGCCTATGATCAGCGCCAAGAGATGCTCAACGCGTCGCCATCTGAGGAGTTTGAGACGTCTGCCAACATCGCCGCGCGCCAGCGTCGCCAACAGTACTACTCCAACAACGGTTCTGGCAAACCCCGGTTACCGCGGTGACCGCCGGGATGAGCGCCGCGATGAGCGTCGGGATGGGTGCCGTGATGAGCGTCTGTAGTACCAAGGCCGTGGTGGTGGTGGTCGTGGACCTCCAGGCGGGGATCGAGGGCGTGGCCGTGGCCGTCGCCGTACAACTCCATGGGCCAATGTCACCTGTCAGATCTGCGACAAGGAAGGACATTACGCCAAGGATTGCTGGTCACGCTATGAGGAAGCTGATGGTTATGGTGAGAAGGAGATCAATGCCGCCTATGGAGTGGACACTAATTGGTACCAGGTTTCTGGTGCCACCCATCACATCACCGGAGAGCTCAACAACTTGTCCATGAGAGACACATACAAAGGCTACGACAAGGTCAACACTGCTAATGGACAAGGTATGACTATTTCCCATATTGGTCAATCAATAGTTCGTAACCATGCTCGAAATTTGCATCTCCGTAATGTCCTTTATGTTCCAAATGCATCTAAGAATCTTCTCTCGTTCATCGCTTCACATATGATAATAGGGTGTTTATAGAATTTCATCCTTTCTTCTTTTTGATTAAGGATCAGGTCACCAAGAAAATAATTCATAGAGGACGGTGTGTCGGTGGCCTTTACCCCCTTATTTCCTCCCTGGAGTGGTCAAGTTCTAATAAGCATGCTTTTGTCGCCACCACGCCATCTCAGTCTCGGTGGCACAGTCGTCTTGGTCATCCATCGTTTGTCATAGTTAGGCATATTGTTAGCAAGAATAAACTCCCTTGTGTTAAGGATTCTAGTCATGAATTAGTGTGTGATCCGTGTCAACAAGCTAAAAGTCATCAGTTACCCTATCCTATCTCCACCAGTGTATCTACAGTACCCCTTCAATTAGTATTTTCTGATGTATGGGGTCCTGCACCTACTTTTGTTGGTCGCCATGACTACTATGTAAACTTTATTAATGATTATAGCAAGTTTACTTGGATTTTTTTTAAAGAAATCAGATGCTCTTGCTGCATTTGTGAATTTTCAAAAGCTTGTTGAACGTGAATTTGATAGAAAAATCCTTGCAGTATAATCTGATTGGGGGGTGAGTACATTAAGTTCAACTCTCTCTTTCAAACACAGGGAATCTCTCATCTTGTATCATGTCCTCATGCTCATTAGCAAAACGGTGCTGCCGAAAGAAAACATCGTCACATTGTTGAGGTTGGCCTCTGATACGTCCAAAACGTATCTACTTTCCCGAACACTTTTGCTATTGTTTTGCCTCTAATTTGTGTATTTTGGATGCAACTAACGCGGACAAACGCTGTTTTCAGCAGAACTGTTCTGGTGTCTCGTTTTTGTGCATAAATCCAACTTTCAGGAAAAACCTCGGGATTTTGACGAAAGGCCCTATTTTCCCAGAATAATGACGGAGCCAGAAGGACAAATCAGGTGGAGGCCCGAGGGCCCCACACCATAGGGCGGCGAAGACCAGGGGGGCCCGCGCGGCCCTATGGTGTGGCCCCCTCGGCCGGCCTCCGACGCCCCCCTCCGGACTACTTATTCGCCTCGACCTAAAAACGCACGAAGAGGAGTCGAAGTCGCCAGAAACCCTCCAGAACGCCGCCACATCGCGAAACTCCGTCTCGGGAGCCAGAAGTCTCCGTTCTGGCACTCCGCCGGGACGGGGAATTGGAGGAGATCATCACCGCCATCACCGCCAACGCCTCTCCATCAACCAGCCATGTTTCCCCCATCCATGTGTGAGTAATTCCCCCACTGTAGGCCGAAGGGGATGGTAGGGATTGGATGAGATTGGTCATGTAATAGCATAAGATTGTTAGGGCATAGTGCCTAGTGTCCGTAGATGGTACTTTTATGATATTGTTGCAACTTGTTATGCTTAATGCTTGTCACTAGGGCCCGAGTGCCATGATCTCAGATCTGAACATGTTATTATTTCATCATGATATTCATTGTTTATGGTCTTACCCGCAAGTTGTATACACATGTCGCTGTCCGGAACCAATGGCCCCGAAGTGACGAAATCGGGACAACCGGAGGGAATGGTAGCGATGTGAGGATCACATGTGTTCACGGAGTGTTAATGCTTTGCTCCGGTACTCTATTAAAAGGAGTACCTTAATATCCGAGTAGTTTCCCTTGAGGCCCCGATGCGTGTAGTGGACACGTCCGTTGGGAACCCCAAGAGGAAGGTGTGATGCGCACAGTAGCAAGTTTCCCTCAGTTAGAAACCAAGGTTTAATCGAACCGAGTAGGAGTCAAGAAGCACGTTGAAGGTTGATGGCGGCGGGATGTAGTGCGGCGCAACAACGAGATTCCGGCGCCAACGTGGAACCTGCACAACACAACCAAAGTACTTTGCCCCAACGAAACGAGTGAGGTTGTCAATCTCACCGGCTTGCTGTAACAAAGGGTTAACCGTATTGTGTGGAAGATGATTGTTTGCAGAGAAAACAGTAAAACAAGTATTGCAGCAGATTTGTATTTCAGTATTAAAAGAATGGACCGGGGTCCACAGTTCACTAGAGGTGTCTCTCCCATAAGATAAAAGCATGTTGGGTGAACAAATTACAGTTGGGCAATTGACAAATAGAGAGGGCATAACAATGCACATACATGGCATGATAAGTATAGTGAGATTTAATTGGGCATTACGACAAAGTACATAGACCGCCATCCAACCGCATCTATGCCTAAAAAGTCCACCTTCGAGGTTATCGTCCGAACCCCTTCCAAGTATTAAGTTGCAAAGCAACAGACAATTGCATTAAGTATGGTGCGTAATGTAATCAACAACTACATCCTCGGACATAGCGCCAATGTTTTATCCCTAGTGGCAACAAGCACAACACAACCTTAGAACTTTCTCGTCACTCGTCCCAGGTGTCAATGCGGCATGAACCCACTATCGAGCATAAATACTCCCTCTTGGAGTTAAAAGCAAAAACTTGGCCAGAGCCTCTACTAGTAACGGAGAGCATGCAAGATCATAAACAACACATATGTAATAACTTGATAATTAACATAACATGGTATTCTCTATCCATCGGATCCCGACAAACACAACATAGAGTATTACGGATAGATGATCTTGATCATGTTAGGCAGCTCACAAGATCCGACAATGAAGCACAATGAGGAGAAGACAACCATCTAGCTACTGCTATGGACCCATAGTCCAGGGGTGAACTACTCACTCATCACTCCGGAGGCGACCATGGCGGTGTAGAGTCCTCCGGGAGATGAATCCCCTCTCCGGCAGGGTGCCGGAGGAGATCTCCGGAATCCCCCGAGATGGGATCGGCGGCGGCGGCGTCTCGATAAGGTTTTCCGTATCGTGGTTTTTCGCATCGGGGTTTCGCGACGAAGGCTTTAAGTAGGCGGAAGGGCGACGTGGGGGGCCACACGGGGGCCCCACACCACAGGTCGGCGCGGCCAAGACCTGGGCCGCGCCGCCCTATGGTGGTGGCCCCTCGTGGCCCCACTTCGTATGCTCTTCGGTCTTCTGGAAGGTTCGTGGCAAAATAGGACCCCGGGACTTGATTTCGTCCAATTCCGAGAATATTTCGTTACTAGGATTTCTGAAACCAAAAACAGCAGAAAACGAGAACCGGCACTTCGGCATCTTGTTAATAGGTTAGTTCCAGAAAATGCACGAATATGACATAAAGTGTGCATAAAACATGTAGGTGTCATCAATAATATGGCATAGAACATAAGAAATTATCGATACGTCGGAGACGTATCAGCATCCCCAAGCTTAGTTCTGCTCGTCCCGAGCAGGTAAAACGATAACAAAGATAATTTCTGAAGTGATATGCCATCATAACCTTGATCATACTATTTGTAAACATATGTAGTGGATGCAGCGATCAAAACAATGGTAATGACATGAGTAAACAAGTGAATCATAAAGCAAAGACTTTTCATGAATAGTACTTCAAGACAAGTATCAATAAGTCTTGCATAAGAGTTAACTCATAAAGCAACAAATCAAAGTAAAGGTATTGAAGCAACACAAAGGAAGATTAAGTTTCAGCGGTTGCTTTCAACTTGTAACATGTATATCTCATGGATAATTGTCAACATAGAGTAATATAACAAGTACAATATGCAAGTATGTAGGAATCAATGCACAGTTCACACAAGTGTTTGCTTCTTGAGGTGGAGAGAGATAGGTGAACTGACTCAACATAAAAGTAAAGAGAATGGTCCTTCAAAGAGGAAAGCATCGATTGCTATATTTGTGCTAGAGCTTTTATTTTGAAAACATGAAACAATTTTGTCAACGGTAGTAATAAAGCATATGAGTTATGAAAATTATATCTTACAAGTTGCAAGCCTCATGCATAGTATACTAATAGTGCCCGCACCTTGTCCTAATTAGCTTGGACTACCGGATCTTTGCAATGCACATGTTTTAACCAAGTGTCACAATGGGGTACCTCCATGCCGCCTGTACAAAGGTCTAAGGAGAATGCTCGCATTTTGAATTTCTCGCTATTGATTATTCTCAACTTAGACATCCATACCGGGACAACATGGACAACAGATAATGGACTCCTCTTTAATGCATAAGCATGTGGCAACAATTATTATTCTCATATGAGATTGAGGATATATGTCCAAAACTGAAACTTCCACCATGAATCATGGTTTTAGTTAGCGTCCCAATGTTCTTCTCTAACAATATGCATGCTCCAACCATGAAGGTGGTAGATCTCTCTTACTTCAGATAAGACGGACATGCATAGCAACTCACATGATATTCAACAAAGAATAGTTGATGGCGAACCCAGAAGCATGGTTATCGCACAACAAGCAACTTAATAAGAGATAAAGTGCATAAGTACATATTCAATACCACAATAGTTTTTAAGCTATTTGTCCCATGAGCTATATATTGTAAAGGTGAATGATGGAATTTTAAAGGTAGCACTCAAGCAATTTACTTTGGAATGGCGGAGAAATACCATGTAGTAGGTAGGTATGGTGGACACAAACGGCATAGTGGTTGGCTCAAGTATTTGGGATGCATGAGAAGTATTCCCTCTCGATACAAGGTTTAGGCTAGCAAGGTTATTTGAAACAAACACAAGGATGAACGGTACAGCAAAACTCACATAAAAGACATATGGTAAACATTATAAGACTCCATACCGTCTTCCTTGTTGTTCAAAACTCAATACTAGATGTTATCTAGACTCTAGAGAAACCAAATATGCAAACCAAATTAGCAAGCTCTAAGTATTTCTTCATTAATGGGTGCAAAGTATATGATGCAAGAGCTTAAACATGAGCACAACAATTGCCAAGTATCAAATTATCCAAGACATTTTAGAATTACTACATGTAGCATTTTCCAATTCCAACCATATAATAATTTAACGAAGAAGAAACTTCGCCATGAATACTATGAGTAGAGCCTAAGGACATATTTGTCCATATGCTACAGCGGAGCGTGTCTCTCTCCCATAAAGTGAATGCTAGGATCCGTTTTATTCAAACAAAACAAAAAACAAAAACAAACCGACGCTCCAAGCAAAGTACATAAGATGTGACGGAATAAAAATATAGTTTCAGGGGAGGAACCCGATAATGTTGTCGATGAAGAAGGGGATGCCTTGGGCATCCCCAAGCTTAGACGCTTGAGTCTTCTTAGAATATGCAGGGGTGAACCACCGGGGCATCCCCAAGCTTAGAGCTTTCACTCTCCTTGATCATATTGCATCATACTCCTCTCTTGATCCTTGAAAACTTCCTCCACACCAAACTCGAAACAACTCATTAGAGGGTTAGTGCATAATAAAAATTAACATGTTCAGAGGTGACACAATCATTCTTAACACTTCTGGACATTGCATAAAGCTACTGGACATTAATGGATCAAAGAAATTCATCCAACATAGCAAAAGAGGCAATGCGAAATAAAAGACAGAATCTGTCAAAACAGAACAGTCCGTAAAGATGGATTTTATTAGGCCACCAGACTTGATCAAACGAAAATGCTCAAATTGAATGAAAGTTGCGTACATATTTGAGGATCATGCTCGTAAATTGGCTTAATTTTCTGAGCTACCTACAGGGAGATAGACCCAGATTCGTGACAGCAAAGAAATCTGGAACTGTGCAGTAATCCAAATCTAGTACTTACTTTTCTATCAAAGACTTTACTTGGCACAACAAAACATAAAACTAAGATAAGGAGAGGTTGCTACAGTAGTAAAGAACTTCCAAGACACAAATATAAAACAAAAATACTGTAGTAAAAACATGGGTTGTCTCCCATAAGCGCTTTTCTTTAACGCCTTTCAGCTAGGCGCAGAAAGTGTATCTCAAGTATTATCAAAGGGTGGTACATCTACAGCGGGGTTTGGAGTTTTCTCAACCATGCATAGTATATTGGATACATAAGTTTCAGCGTCTCCTTTCTCATTAGTCTTGGGCTTGCTACTCTCATCGAACAAATTTTCAGGAACAAGCCAAGCATAGTTATTTTCTAGTGCATCATTCATAGCTAGGAGTTTACATGGTATTGGTGCTTTGATCTCCCCACCATCATTAGTATTTTTAGTGTACCTTATTCTATCCATATCCATTTTTTCAAGGAGACTAACAAAATTAGTATGAGAACCAAGCATATTAAATTTAGCAAAGACCTTTCTAGCCTCTCTTGCTAGACCACCAAATTCTCTAAGAAGGGTTTCTAAGACAAAATCTTTCTTTTCCCCTCTTCCATATCACCAAGTGTAAGAAACATGTGTTGGATTATAGGATTGAGATTAACAAATTTAGTTTCCAACAAGCGAACTAAAGCAGCAGCAGCAATTTCATAAGTAGGAGCAAGTTCTACCAAGTGTCTATCTTCAAAATCTTCAACGGTACTAACATGGGTGAAAAATTCTTCTATATTGTTCCTCCCAATTATAGACCCTTGTCCTACCGGTATGTTCTTTGTGGTAAAATTAAAAGGAAACATGATGAATCAAGTAAAGTAAATGCAAGTAAACTAATTTTTTTGTGTTTTTGATATAAAGTGCAAGACAGTAAATAAAGTAAAACTAGCAACTAAATTTTTTTTTTGTGTTTTGATATAATGCAGCAAACAAAGTAGTAAATGAAATAAAGCAAGACAAAAACAAAGTAAAGAGATTGAGAAGTGGAGACTCCCCTTGCAGCGTGTCTTGATCTCCCCGGCAACGGCACCAGAAATTTGCTTGATGCGTGTAGTTGACACGTCCGTTGGGAACCCCAAGAGGAAGGTGTGATGCGCACAGCGGCAAGTTTCCCTCAGTTAGAAACCAAGGTTTAATCGAACCAGTAGGAGTCAAGAAGCACGTTGAAGGTTGATGGCGGCGGGATGTAGTGCGGCGCAACACCGGAGATTCCGGCGCCAACGTAGAACCCGCACAACACAACCAAAGTACTTTGCCCCAACGAAACAAGTGAGGTTGTCAATCTCACCGGCTTGCTGTAACAAAGGGTTAACCGTATTGTGTGGAAGATGATTGTTTGCAGAGAAAACAAGTAAAACAAGTATTGCAGACAGATTTGTATTTCAAGTATTAAAAGAATGGACCGGGGTCCACAGCTCACTAGAGGTGTCTCTCCCATAAGATAAAAGCATGTTGGGTGAACAAATTACAGTCGGGCAATTGACAAATAGAGAGGGCATAACAATGCACATACATGGCATGATAAGTATAGTGAGATTTAATTGGGCATTACGACAAAGTACATAGACCGCCATCCAATTGCATCTATGCCTAAAAAGTCCACCTTCAGTGTTATCGTCCGAACCCCTTCCAGTATTAAGTTGCAAAGCAACAGACAATTGCATTAAGTATGGTGCGTAATGTAATCAACAACTACATCCTCGGACATAGCGCCAATGTTTTATCCCTAGTGGCAACAAGCACAACACAACCTTAGAACTTTCGTCACTCGTCCCGGTGTCAATGCAGGCATGAACCCACTATCGAGCATAAATACTCCCTCTTGGAGTTAAAAGCAAAAACTTGGCCGAGCCTCTACTAGTAACGGAGAGCATGCAAGATCATAAACAACACATATGTAATAACTTGATAATTAACATAACATGGTATTCTCTATCCATCGGATCCCGACAAACACAACATAGAGTATTACGGATAGATGATCTTGATCATGTTAGGCAGCTCACAAGATCCAGACAATGAAGCACAATGAGGAGAAGACAACCATCTAGCTACCGCTATGGACCCATAGTCCAGGGGTGAACTACTCACTCATCACTCCGGGAGGCGACCATGGCGGTGTAGAGTCCTCCGGGAGATGAATCCCCTCTCCGGCAGGGGTGCCGGAGGAGATCTCCAGAATCCCCCGAGATGGGATCGGCGGCGGCGGCGTCTCAGTAAGGTTTTCCGTATCGTGGTTTTTCGCATCAGGGGTTTCGCGACGAAGGCTTTAAGTAGGCGGAAGGGCGACGTGGGGGGCCGCACGGGGGCCCCACACCACAGGTCGGCGCGGCCAAGACCTGGGCCGCGCCGCCCTATGGTGGTGGCCCCTCGTGGCCCCACTTCGTATGCTCTTCGGTCTTCTGGAAGGTTCGTGGCAAAATAGGACCCTGGGACTTGATT
>NC_061511.1:42040646-42054041 GCF_022539505.1 Lolium rigidum
AGGTGCGGCATACGATCCTTTCAGTGTCACTTTGTGAAACACCCAATTAAATCCATTTAATATACCAAGCAAGCACGTGGAACACTTTCTAAGATTTCTCAAGGTTGTGAAGGCTGCTAACTAGCAATATTCAGGTGCCACTTTAAAGTGGCAAGTTGAATTAATGTGGCGATGACACGTCTGCACTTTGGATGGTTTAATTCCTGTTGGTTCTCATGTACTCAATTCTATGCTGCTTAGCGATTTGGGCTAGGGCTAACATGTTTTTTGTTCCAGACGCTTTGGTTGTCGGCTGTCTTAGTACTCGCTTGGGTGGACCTAGTTGAAATATGATGGAGCGGCGTTGGGCCATCGTGGGCACCGCTTTCTCTCTCCATGTGGCCTCTCTCTAGAGAAATCCCTGTCCATCTCCCCCAGCCTTCCTAGCCAAATGCCCAAAAACCAGTACATGTAAACCAAGCAAGAGCTGGAGGCGTCGACAGCCAGCAAGGAGGATTTCTCCATTAAGAGGATGGCCAAGAACGAATCCAAACCTCAGGGGATCCCGCCCTCCCAGGGAGGCAAGTATGTCGGTTTTGGATCCTCCCGCCACCCTCGGCCAATAGGAACAATGGGGCTTCCTAGGGTGATGTCAACCACGTCGTCTCCCAGGTAAACAATCATGTATGCTATCTACCATAATCTCGTGGTTGCGATCTAACAGATGTGCAAACGTTTCCACGGTAGGTGCTACAAAATTGTAAGCACCACGTAACCTTTACTGGTTTTGAAAAGGGAAAATCTACTGTATCATGAAGTTGGTATCTTTAAATCTGCAAATGGTGGTCTGCTAGCTAAAATTTTTAGGGGATGAATGGCAATGTTGCAATCATTATTAATTATCATCACATACCGTTCCTTTTAGAGTTCTGCGATACCCATCTTGGTTATTTTGCACCATGGATTTTGTGAAGCATATGTGGTTAAAACGCCCTTTCTAACTTATGCAAAATTGAGCTTTCATACATGTCTGAAAAGAAGGCACGCAAAGAAGTATTTTTATCTTTTAGATTGAATTATTTTTGTCTTGGCCTGATGCCTAATAAGCTATGTGGAGGAATTCTGATTTTTCATTCATGTTACGTACGGAAACTGAGTCAGCATCACATTATTTCCAGGAATGGATGTATGTAATTATTCTTCAAAACTATTTGATTCCCGATGAATAGTCAAAATATTCTCTCTTTATTTTTCCAAAGGAAAATTAATAGAAATCTCCATCACTATTTACCGTATGGATATTTGTTTCCCAAGAAAAGGAAAGCATAGTTGATCATTCACATGGGCATTACAACGTTGTTACAGTGTTTCTTGTTGTTGTTGCAAGTAATGGATATTACAGTTTCAGCCTTGATCCATTTACTACTTAAGAATGTTGTTAACTAACCATAAGTTTAGAAATCTTCTCTCTTTGTTTCGGATATTAGAGTCGCCTGATTTGATGACTTCCCATGGCAAGATGAAGGTAGAAGTTGGCATTTGCAAATACACTGTAAGATGGAAAGTACAAGAAATATGTGAAAAGATGCCAATGATATTCTAATACACAGGTTAGGCACTCATAATATATATTCATGTGGTTTATTATGTCAATAAAAAATACATGAAACCACATGTGCTCCTGAGAAGAATCAGTGTCGTTGTATCTTTGACACTATTGGTACTTTTGGTAGAAAAGAGATGTGCAAACGGCATACCTGTTTCTACTTATTGTGTTGCCTTTGTTCAAGTTCCTTCTCTATATAGGTTGTGTTATGCCTTTCTGTTTAGGGCGTGAGTAATTTAAAATATTGAATCTTTCTATGAATATTGGAGAAGTGCAGTGTGAATTGTTTGATTGCAGTGCATTCCTATTCGGTTTGTTGCCTTTGCCTAGGTTCCTTCTCTACATGAGTAATTTATTAACTTGGATTATTGAACTTTGCAGTCTTTGGGTTCCCAGGAACCTTATCAGTTGTATATACTTGATTGGGCACATAAATGTTATGACCGTTTGCATTACCAATTTCCTCCTGAACTTAATAAGTAACCATTTCTACACTACACAAGCTGTACCTTCTAACAATTTAGGTTGATACATGTATGCACTAACAGCCCACCTACGAGATAGATTTACAGAATTAGATATGAACTATGTAAAATAAGTTTGTTATCCAGTTAATTAATTCTTATCCGTGTATGGATATAGCATATCTGAAAATTCCTCTCAAACTGAATAAATAACCATTTCTAGAATACGTGAACTAACTGCAACTTCTAAATATTTGGGTAGTTTAGGTTGATACATGTACACACTAACTCCCGAGCTACTATATTTACAGAGACTATATATGAGCTATACAAAACAAGTTTGTTATGAAGCTTCCAGTTCACTAAGTTTACATATTTAGACCTTGTTGTTTTGTTGTGCTAACAAGACACGTAAATACTGAATTTTTTTATGCCCATATAAGTATCCAGAGCTAACCTGTTACTTATGCTTAAAATGGGTACTTGCACTGTTCCGCCATCACAAAAGATGCACGCTTCTTATAGGTAGAGAATCATGAATGCATGCGAGCTGTAAGTGGTATGGCTTCAGAACTTTCATTTTTCAGTAACTTTCCATTTTGTGGGTTTCATCAGATAGTTAGAATTCCTTGATTGCAGTAGCAGACCATCTATTACACCTGATCAAATAGCCTGCTCTGCATGCTTCTTTGATTCCTTCTCCTGGCTATTAAACTCTTATTTTATAACCTGTCATGGTTTTTCTTCTAACAGTGCTTAGGAACATTTTAATCTGAACTATTCTGCCCTTTCTCTAGGAGATTGCAATGGGTCATCAAGACTATGAAGGATGACAACACAAGCAATTCAGGAAACAACACTCCGTATTCATTGCAATTCTATCTTCTTGGAAGAAGTTATCTTGCAAGCTGAACCAACTAAGAAAAGGTGACTGAGACATACTGTTGGCCGGCCTTGCCATTGCCGTCATTAGATACCATTTGCACGTGTGTGTCATGCGCTGGCATTGGTGAGATTTCTTGGTCTTCAGTTTTTCTACCCCCATTTGTAATTACTCTACAACTAAGACTAAGCAGCTTTTCTATCTGGACATTGGTGCATAAATTCCTCGGGTAAATGAATCTGAAATAGCAGCTTAGTCGTAGTTGTAGATGCTAGCGAGGGTGTTACTACACCATGGTTATACATCACTATACTGAAGGTAGGTAGAGATGTTTAGGGTGTCCCTTTCGCTGATGAATATTAGTCAATAGGTATTAGAACTCGATCAATTACATGAGAAGTTTTTGTGTTACTTTTTTGTGGAGAGTGTTGATAGCTGGAGATTGTTGAAACAGTTTGTTTATTCGAATCAGATGCTGAAGATTTTCATTGTAAATTCTACTGGTTGTTTGATTGAATTAAGTTATTTAAATTTAAATGCGTTGTGCCTCTGAACTCCTTCCTCAATGAAGGTACAGTATCAGTATGCAATATACTATGGTCTAGCCTTCAGAGTACGGTTAAAAGCCAACTTCACTTCTCTCTAGGGGTAACCATATGTGTCGCTTCATCTTGTGGCTTATGTTCTCTAACAGTCTGATAGGAAAAGGTGAACTATTTATTTTTCCAGAAAATATGTGGTCCTCCTATACACAAAATAATTGCAGAAACCTTAAAGGTATATCCTATATCTAAGAAATCGGCCGCGTGCAAAGAAGTTATTGGCTTTTGCTCCCCGGGCCATACCATGATTAGCACCAAGGTGTTCCTGAATATCATATTGATGGAGTTATTTGCTTTTGCTCCCCGGGTCATACGAGGTTCAGCAGCAAGGTGTTAGCAGACCGCATTACCACCACTAGAACTTCAAGTATGTTAATCGGACCATCTTGGTGAACCATGTTCATTAGATGAATCATCTACTATCTGCTTCCATGTCATCCTTCAGTTTCCATATCTTCTTGTTTTTTTTGTCCACTTCGTACATCTTGTACTCTCTTTCTAATATCAATGAAAAGCAGGCCAGGCTGCCTTTTCGTCAAAAAAAAAAAGTATGCCCATAGCATCTCACAGAACTTATAGCATCTTTCCCAAATCTATCGGCCAATGAAACATGTTCTACCAGTTCCATAATAGCCAATCACCTTACAAAAGAATTTTCATTCATTAGCCACACCAATGGCGCGGCGTGCCGCCGCGCTAGCCTTTGCTAGTATAAAGTATTTTAGAACATATTTTTTTTTCTCAAGGCACCTCTTCAAAATTTAAGCACACAACATCACCTTCAAATTTATGGGCAGATTAAAATGTAAGTATTTAGAGCCCTATTTATTTGGCTGGTTTGACCAACACATTTTTTCAGGAATGACATACAGGTTTAGAATGACAAATGTTTGACCGACAAAAGCTATTGGAAAAATGTGCACTTACGGGTGGCAATTCTCAACAATAGCACATAACATAAAAATTTACACAAATAGAGTACTGTACATGATCATTCTCTGTTCTCACAGCAAAAATGCAGAGTCAGGGGCACACTTTCATTAGACAAAGCTGAATGAATATGTCAAGCAAACACAAGAAGAAAGTTTAATCTCATATATATCATGTGAAGATTCCCACTAGGAGTAGTTCTCAACCTTTCATTTGCTTTGGCAGTTAATGCATATTTGTCTATTTGACAAATTCCCATTCAAATTTCCTGATAAAAAGTGTCTTCATTGCCAAAACAATAAGTTGTCTGACAAAAATAGCATTGTTCAATATTATCCGTGAAATCATGGCCAGATGCAGGGAGTGATGTTTTGGCACATGGGAGCGTATGCTCCCTTTATTTTGAAATACATGTTAGATACATTTTAAAATGTCAAAAAATTGAAATAAAAATTTCACACGTACATCTTCATGTGCCACGCGCTGACAAAGTCGTTTCATGAAAAATCGGCATGTCATGTGGAGTGTGTAAAAAAGACAAAATTCGGTGCTGAAACAAAGATTTGTCACAAGATAAATTTTCTCTTTTTCGTTTAGACTACAAAAAATATTATTTTTTCGTGAAACTTGACGAATACACATATATTATGAAGATGTACATGTAATTTTTTTTTCAAAATTTTTAACACTTGAAAATATGTTTTTATGGTAGTGGGATCATACGCACCCGGGAGCCGAATTGAGTTTCTAGCCAGATGCATTGATATTGACATAGTACATTTTGATGCAGAAAAGGGTGTAAGGAACCACGACATTGAGCAAGACACCTGAAAGTAAACTCCAAATCGAAGAGGCCATCGTGCGGGGTGCCGTCGGCGGCTCCGCGCAACGCAAATTTGAAGAAAGAGGGTTTGGTCACTTTGGTGGGGTCGCGCAACGTCCGCGGAGGAGGCCTCCGGTATGGAAGAGGCGACGTCGCGCTCGTCGTCCAGCGTCGACGGAGGCGACGTGCGCATTGGATCTGCCCACGGAGTGCTCTGGTGTGTGGGCGGTGGCCGTGTGCGAGCTGGATGCGGCGTCGACGACTCGACGTAGGTGATGACTGATGAGCGTGGTGGCGGCGGCGTGCTCGGGCGTGTGCCGGCGGCGCGGATGGTGGATGTGGCGGCGGCGTGCACGGCTGTGTGGGTGCTTGCCGCGTGCGAGGTGAGGCGGCGGCGTGGTGAACTGCCATTTTTAGGGGATCGTGGTGAACTACTGGGGGCGGGGATCATGGTAACTGTTGGGCCTGAAACTGTGGTTTTACTTCGGTCTTTTTAGGCCTGCCGGGCCTAATTTCTGTCGCTTGATATCAGCCGTTCACTTAATTCATACCTCTCCCTATCCTAGAGAGGTAAAAGGTACTGTAAAAGTTGCCCTGGAAGAAGGTACTCGTTGGATGGTTGCAGCTCAAGTTTTTATGAACAAAAAAATTAGTCATCATGCCCTGTTGAAGCAAATGCAGAACGCGTGGGACCTTTACGCGAAATCTCAATTTGTACCATGAGTGATGACAAGATTTGTAGTGCAATACTCTTGTTTAGACGTCTGGGAGAAAGTCGTGGAAAGTGCCACATTGTTATTCAGAGAGTGGGATCTTAATTATCATTGCACCATATGATAGCTTACAGGCCGCTCCCCGACCTAACCCTCCCCCGGGTGGCGGCGCCGCGCCACTCCGGGAGCCCTCCTCACCGGCCCTCCCGCCCCCTCCAGCCCCTCCCTCCCCTCGCCGCCGTCGCCGGAGGTGTCGCCGGGCAAAGCCCGTGTGGCATGGCGGTGGCGGGGGCTTCAGATGGTCGCGATCATGGGGGATGGGGGCGGCGCTCCTGATCCCTCGTGGTGGTGGTGGTGTGCGGCATCGACGGTCGGAAGGCGAGGCGGCGGCGGTGTTGGCGTGGCCGGATCTTGGTCCTTGGGGCCTGGAGGCGGTCGTGCTGCTACGCCTTCTCCTCCGCGCGACGGGCTGCTCCGCCCGCATCACATGGGAGCTGGGGCGGCGGCCCCGGGCATGGCGGCGGCGACCTCCTCTCCGGAGGGGGACGGCCTCGTTGGGATCTGGGGTGGGGTGATATGGGGTGGCCCGATCTTCTCAGTAAGCAACGGTGGTGATGATGATCACGGGGTGATGCAGCGGAGGTAACTTGGATGAAGTGGATGATAACTTGTATGACGCAACGAGATCTCTCGATTGGTCCCTGTCGCCAATGCAACAGCTCTCAACCCTGCAAGATATCCACAACTCCACACACTTGCGCACGTAGCCGCCGACCACGAAGCGGTAAGTTGCAACCGTGTAATTCCCAATGGAACATCAGATCACACAAGACTTTCAGATCTACACAATATCAAGCAATATGGTGTAGGGATTCAATAGTTTTGCAGAGCAAACATCTAAGAACTAGGGTTTATCTTAAATGTGGTCTAAAGCAGCTAGGGGGCGTCCTGGGCACTTATATAGGCATCCGGGACGACCTCAAGTCCAAAAAGTACGAAAATAACCGACCCAGAATAGATCTGGTCGAGACAGACTCGGAACGGCCGGTCGACCGGGCCTGGGACCGGGCTGGCCGGTTCAAACCGGGCCAGGGACCGGGTTGCAACCGGGCGGGCGACGTGTCGCGCAGTAACCCTTGATGTCTACGGGAGCTTCTATTCTTGTAGACAGTGTTGGGCCTCCAAGAGCAGAGGTTTGTAGAACAGCATCAAGTTTCCCTTAAGTGGATACCCAAGGTTTATCGAACTCAGGGAGGAAGAGGTCAAAGATATCCCTCTCATGCAACCCCGCAACCACAAAGCAAGAAGTCTCTTGTGTCCCCAACACACCTAATAGGTGCACTAGTTCGGCGAACGAGATAGTGAAATACGAGGTGGTATGAATAAGTAGTAGCAACGGCAACGAAAAAGTGCTTTGCCCAGGACGAGTAAACAAGCGAGTAGTAACGCATCGAGTAGTAACACAGAAAAACAAGTAAACAAGCAGCGATAGCGATATTTAGGAACAAGGCCTAGGGATTACACTTTCACTAGTGGACACTCTCAACATTGATCACATAACAGAATAGATAAATGCATACTCTACACTTTTGTTGGATGATGAACACATTGCGTAGGATTACACGAACCCTCAATGCCGGAGTTAACAAGCTCCACAATAATGCTCATATTTTAGTAACCTTTAGTGTAAGATAGATCAAAAGACTAAACCAAGTACTAGCATAGCATGCACACTGTCACCTTCATGCATATGTTGGAGGAATAGATCACATCAATATTATCATAGCAATAGTTAACTTCGCAATCTACAAGAGATCATGATCATCGCATAAACCAAGTACTAACACGGTGCACACACTGTCACCTTTGCACACGTGCAGGAGGAATAAAACTACTTTAATAACACATCACTAGAGTAGCACATAGATAAATTGTGATACAAACACATTGCAATCATAAAGAGATATAAATAAGCACCTCACTATGCCATTCAACGAGTGAATAAGTATTCTGTGAAATATAGCCTAAGAGACCCACACGGTGCACACACTCGTCACCTTTACACACGTGGGACAAGGAGTCTCCGGAGATCACATAAGTAAAACTCACTTGACTAGCATAATGACATCTAGATTACAAGCATCATCATATGAATCTCAATCATGTAAGGCAGCTCATGAGATTATTGTATTGAAGCACACAGGAGAGAGATGAACCACATAGCTACCGGTACAGCCCCGAGCCTCGATGGAGAACTACTCCCTCCTCATGGGAGCAAGCAGCGGTGATGAAGATGGCGGTGGAGATGGCAGCGGTGTTGATGGAGAAGCCTTCCGGGGCACTTCCCCGCTCCGGCGAGGTGCCGGAACAGAGACTCCTGTCCCCCAGATCTTGGCTTCGCGATGGCGGCGGCTCTGGAAGGTTTTCCGTATCGTGGTTCTTCGCCTCAGGGTTTTTGATCCAGGGGCTTTATATAGGCGAAGAGGCGGCGCAGGAGGGTCGAAGGGGTGGCCACACCATAAGGCGGCGTGGCCAGGGCCTGGGCCGCGCCGGCCTATGGTCTGGGTGGCCTGTGGCCCCCCTTTGGTCCTTCTCGGGTGTTCTGGATGCTTCCGGTGAAAATAGGGACCTGGGTCTTGATTTCGTCCGATTCCGAGAATATTTCGTTACTAGGATTTCGAAACCAAAAACAGCGAGAACAACAGAATCGGCACTTCGGCATCTTGTTAATAGGTTAGTTCCCAGAAAATGCACGAATATGACATAAATTGTGCATAAAACATGTAGGTATCATCAATAATGTAGCATGGAACACAAGAAATTATCGATACGTCGGAGACGTATCAGCATCCCCAAGCTTAGTTCTGCTCGTCCCGAGCAGGTAAAACGATAACAAAGATAATTTCTGGAGTGACATGCCATCATAAACTTGATCATATTGTAAACATATGTAATGAATGCAGCGATCAAAACAATGGTAATGACATGAGTAAACAAGTGAATCATAAAGCAAAGACTTTTCATGAATAGTACTTTCAAGACAAGCATCAATAAGTCTTGCATAAGAGTTAACTCATAAAGCAATAATTCAAAGTAGAGGCATTGAAGCAACACAAAGGAAGATGAAGTTTCAGCGAGTTGCTTTCAACTTATAACATATATATCTCATGGATAATTGTCAATGCAAAGAAATATAACAAATGCAATAAGCAAGTATGTAAGAATCAATGCACAGTTCACACAAATGTTTGCTTCTTGAGGTGGAGAGAGATAGGTGAACTGACTCAACATAAAAGTAAAAAAGAATGGTCCTTCAAAGAGGAAAGCATCGATTGCTATATTTGTGCTAGAGCTTTGATTTTGAAAACATAAAGAGAGCATAAAAATAAAGTTTTGAGAGGTGTATGTTGTTGTCAACGAATGGTAGTGGGTACTCTAACCCCCTTGCCAGACAAACCTTCAAAGAGCGGCTCCCATTTTATTTTATTTTTGGATGGCACTCCTTCCAACCTTTCTTTCACAAACCATGGCTAACCGAACCCTCGGGTGCCTGCCAACAATCTCATACCATGAAGGAGTGCCTTTTTATTTTAGTTTTATTATGATGACACTCCTCCCAACCTTTGCTTACACAAGCCATGGCTAACCGAATCCTTCGGGTGCCATCCAACAATCACATACCATGGAGGAGTGTCTATTTTTGTTAATTAATTTGGGACTGGGAATCCCATTGCCAGCTCTTTTTGCAAAATTATTGGATAAGCGGATGAAGCCACTAGTCCATTGGTGAAAGTTGCCCAACAAGATTGAAAGATAAACACCACATACTTCCTCATGAGCTATAAAACATTGACACAAATCAGAGGTGATAAATTTTGAATTGTTTAAAGGTAGCACTCAAGCAATTTACTTTGGAATGGCAGGAAATACCATGTAGTAGGTAGGTATGGTGGACACAAATGGCATAGTGGTTGGCTCAAGTATTTGGATGCATGCGAAGTATTCCCTCTCGATACAAGGTTTAGGCTAGCAAGGTTATTTGAAACAAACACAAGTATGAACTAGTACAGCAAAACTCACATAAAAGACATATTACAAGGATTATAAGACTATACATCGTCTTCCTTGTTGTTCAAACACCTTACTAGAAATTATCTAGACCTTAGAGAGACCAATTATGCAAACCAAATTTTAGCATGCTCTATGTATTTTTTCATTAATGGGTGCAAAGTATATGATGCAAGAGCTTAAACATGAGCACAACAATTGCCAAGTATCACATTACCCAAGACATTATAGCAAATTACTACATGTATCATTTTCCAATTCCAACCATATAACAATTTAACGAAGAGGAAACTTCGCCATGAATATTATGAGCTAAGAACACATGTGTTCATATGAACCAGCGGAGCGTGTCTCTCTCCCACACAAGCATGATGTAATCCAATTTATTCAAACACAAACAAAAATAGAAACAAACAAACGGACGCTCCAAGTAAAGTACATAAGATGTGACCGAATAAAAATATAGTTTCAAGAGAAGGAACTCGATAATTTGTCGATGAAGAAGGGGATGCCTTGGGCATCCCCAAGCTTAGACGCTTGAGTCTTCTTGAAATATGCAGGGATGAACCACCGGGGAATCCCCAAGCTTAGAGCTTTCACTCTCCTTGATCATAGTATATCATCCTCCTCTCTTGACCCTTGAAAACTTCTTCCACACCAAACTTTAAGCAAACTCATTAGAGGGTTAGTGCATAATCAAAAACTCACATGTTCAGAGGTGACACAATCATTCTTAACACTTCTGGACATTGCTCAAAGCTACTGGAAGGTAATGGAACAAAGAAATCCACCCAACACGGCGAAAGAAGCAATGCGAAATAAAAGGCAGAATCTGTCAAAAACAGAACAGTCCGCAAAGACGAATTTTAAAATGGCACCAGACTTGCTCAAATGGAAAAACTCAAAACTAATGAAAGTTGTGTACATATCTGAGGATCACTCAAGTAAATTGGCATAATTTTCTGAGTTACCTACAGAGAATTAGACCCAGATTCGTGACAGACAGCAATGCTGTTTCTGCGCAGACAATCCAAATCTAGCATCAACTTTACCATAGAGACTTTACTTGGCACAAAAACATGATAAGGAGAGGTTGCTACAGTAGTAAACAACTTCCAAGACACAAATATAAAACAAAGTACTGTAGCAAAATAACACATGGGTTATCTCCCAAGAAGTTCTTTCTTTATAGCCATTAAGATGGGCTCGAGCGGTTTTAATGATGCATTCGCAAGAAATAGTAGTTAAAGCAAAAGAGAGCATCAAAAGGCAAATTCAAAACAACTTTAAGTCTAACATGCTTCCTATGCATAGGAATCTTGTAAATAAACAAGTTCATGAAGAGAAAAGTAACAAGCATAGGAAGATAAAACAAGTGTAGCTTCAAAAATTTCAGCACATAGAGAGGCATTTTAGTAACATGAAAATTTCTACAACCATATTTTCCTCTCTCATAATAACTTTCAGTAGCATCATGAGAAAACTCAACAATATAACTATCACATAAAGCATTCTTATCATGAGTCTCATGCATAAAATTATTACTCTCCACATAGGCATAATCAATTTTCTTAGTTGTAGTGGGAGCAAATTCAACAAAGTAGTTATCATTATTATTCTCATCATCAAATATAGGAGGCATATTGTAATCATAATTAAACTTATCCTCCATAGTAGGCAGCACTAAAAGACCAATATCATCATAAATAGGAGGCAAAGTATCAGCAAAGTAAATTTTCTCCTCAATGCTTGGGGGACTAAAAATATCATGCTCATCAAAGCCAGCTTCCCCAAGCTTAGAATTTTCCATATCATTAGCAACATTGGTGTTCAAAGCATTCATACTAATATTACTACTAGCATGCAAATAAGATTTCATAGGTTTTTTAATTTTCGCATCAAACAATCCATGTTTTAAATCAGGAAATAGAATAAGAAGCTCATTGTTGTCCATTATGCCAAACTAGTGTAAACAAGAAACAAAAAGATGCAATTGCAGTATCTAAAGGAAATAGCTTCGAGCACAAACACAATGGCGCCAGAAAAGTATCGTTACACGGAACCGGAGTATGAGTGCCTTTTTACCTTTCCTCCCCGGCAACGGCGCCGGAAAAGTGCTTGATGTCTACGGGAGCTTCTATTCTTGTAGACGGTGTTGGGCCTCCAAGAGCAGAGGTTTGTAGAACGACAGCAAGTTTCCCTTAAGTGGATACCCAAGGTTTATCGAACTCGGGAGGAAGAGGTCAAAGATATCCCTCTCATGCAACCCTGCAACCACAAAGCAAGAAGTCTCTTGTGTCCCCAACACACCTAATAGGTGCACTAGTTCGGCGAAGAGATAGTGAAATACGAGTGGTATGAATAAGTAGTAGCAACGGCACCGGAAAAGTGCTTTGCCCAGGACGGTAAACAAGCAGTAGTAACGCGGCAGTAGTAACGCATAGAAACGAGTAAACAAGCGAGCGATAGCGATATTTAGGAACAAGGCCTAGGGATTACACTTTCACTAGTGGACACTCTCAACATTGATCACATAACAGAATAGATAAATGCATACTCTACACTTTTGTTGGATGATGAACACATTGCGTAGGATTACACGAACCCTCAATGCCGGAGTTAACAAGCTCCACAATAATGCTCATATTTTAGTAACCTTTAGTGTAAGATAGATCAAAAGACTAAACCAAGTACTAGCATAGCATGCACACTCGTCACCTTCATGCATATGTAGGAGGAATAGATCACATCAATATTATCATAGCAATAGTTAACTTCGCAATCTACAAGAGATCATGATCATAGCATAAACCAAGTACTAACACGGTGCACACACTGTCACCTTTGCACACGTGCATGAGGAATAAAAATACTTTAATAACACATCACTAGAGTAGCACATAGATAAATTGTGATACAAAAACATTGCAATCATAAAGAGATATAAATAAGCACCTCACTATGCCATTCAACAGTGAATAAGTATTCTGTGAAATATAGCCTAAGAGACCCACACGGTGCACACACTGTCACCTTTACACACGTGGGACAAGGAGTCTCCGGAGATCACATAAGTAAAACTCACTTGACTAGCATAATGACATCTAGATTACAAGCATCATCATATGAATCTCAATCATGTAAGGCAGCTCATGAGATTATTGTATTGAAGCACATAGGAGAGAGATGAACCACATAGCTACCGGTACAGCCCCGAGCCTCGATGGAGAACTACTCCCTCCTCATGGGAGCAGCAGCGGTGATGAAGATGGCGGTGGAGATGGCAGCGGTGTTGATGGATGTCAACACCCGGATTTTTAAGTCCGG
>NC_061511.1:42054141-42076054 GCF_022539505.1 Lolium rigidum
TGCCAATGAAGTTGGTGACTGTTGGCCCAGACCCGGTAGTACTCTCGCCGATCTGTTACCAAACACAGCCCCTGTACGTCGAGTACTTTCCAACGTAGACGACGAAGCGATTTCCGGCGAGACGTGACACACGTACCAATCACCAATCCGCCTAGATGTGCACGTATAGCAAATCAGCTAAGCTAGCTAGCAGCTAGCTCGATCTGTTGCAAGCAGCAACACAACCCACGCACACAAATATTGATTGGATTACCAAAGGGCCTTGTCGGTCCTTGTGCTTTTTCTGTTGATTCTCAACTCACGGTACACGGTACAAAGATTACAAGCCTGGTTATGCTTATATACACGCATAAGCAAGATAGGCTAACCTAGTCGATGTAGATTTCTAGTCCTAGCCGGACTAAAACTCACATGTCCGTATACTACCCGTATACGGAGCGCCCGCGGTGCCGTACCTGCATAGGAGACGTGCTTATTCCTAACAATCACCCCCCTAAGCACGACACGCGCTTCACTTCGACCTGGGTCCCAAATGCGCCATCTGTTTCTCGCAGGCGTCTTCCTCGGCATTGCTTTTGCCGTCTTGAACGTCCTCATCGACATTTCTTCCGTCGTTCCTCGTGACACCCATGGCACCGACTTTACCTTTGCCGGCTTCTCCATAGCTTCACGCTGACACTTCTCTTTGTCCGCGTCTTCAGACTTTACCAGTTTCTCGATGAGCAAACACTGTCTTTTGTGTTTCATCTTCTCCGGATTATTAACCACCCGAAATATCTTCTTCGGATAGTTGTCCAACACGCGTCGCATGCGTGCTCGTGTCGGTCGTAGTCGTCTCATCTCCAATGCAGTCGGAGATAGCACGACGTACTCTTCTGCGTCCGACAACTCATTTGTCTCATCACTTGAGGGTCCTCCATTTGTTGGTTGAGGTTCCATCGGAACTTGAGTTGGATTGCAATCTTCCATGCTATAATTCTCGAGTATCCCTTTCTTGAATATCTCCTTCATATGTAGCTTGAACTTTGCAATCTCCTCATTATCCTTAGCATGACGCCAACACTCCTCCGTGTTTGCGTCCTCAAATTTCGTCGGCTCCTCGGTGAGTAAACACCGACCTTGTTCTCTCCCTCGCACAGACGTTGTGCGAAAGGTATCCGGTGAATACAAATCGAAAACGCTCCGAAATATTTCCGGTGTAGGTGGCCGTCTCCGTTCCAGTACAGTCGGATGAGACGCCAGAGCTGACACTGGACTTGTTTCGGCGCCTGCCGAACCTCCATGAGCTGGCGGCGAGGGCGACACAAGACCTTTGCTCGCAGCAGGTCCTTGTCCCCTCGCTGCATCAGCAGCGAGGCCTCTAAGCTCGCTTGCATGGCTTCCAGAGCTGTCGCCCACAGACATGCATGCTCCTCCACGCGCTAAGCCCGGAGCAACTCCTTCCGGCTTGCCGGCCTTGCCGCTTGAGACTTCAGCAACAGCTGGTCCAGGGTGATCTTCCGGTCGAGCGATGCTCCCTACTGGCCTTGCTTCCTCACGTGAAGCACTCTCTTCTGGCCAGCCATCCAACACACGTGAAGAACTTGCTTCTGGCCAGCCAGCCTCGCCTGGGTTTTGCTCCGTCCGAGCTGGGCTCCCGTGCAGCTCCGCTGTTGGCCCTCCTGGCGGACTACCGCCTGGGTCTCCTGGCCGATCGCTGAAGCTACTTCTCGCTGCGAGGCTCTCTGGACAGCCCTCCACCACTTTATCGCTGGGAGCAGCTGCACACACACCAGCACTCCTGGTTGCGACGTCCGTATATGAAGTCGCTTGTGCTGCGTGCATGTCACCAGCACCTTTGCCGGTACTCGTGTCCACGTCGTCACGAGATTTTGTGCCTTGATCATCTGCATGCAAATTACTGTACACAACAGTAAAGATCTCATCCGGTTCCGTGGAGTTCCAAATCCATGATAAGTCTTCCTCGAAGACTACATAGCATGTGACAACCACCTTGTTCGTCGAGGGATTGCACAAACGGTACACTTTTGAGCCTTCTTCATAGCCAGTCATGATCATTGGAGTACTCCGATCCACCAAGTTTCTCTTATGACCGGACACCGTCTTGACATGCGCCACGCACCCAAAAGTGCGTAGATGATCAACTGAGGGCTTTCGTCCGTACCATGCTTCGTACGGAGTCCCACCAACCATACTCCTAGTTGGCGCCCTGTTCAGCAAGTAGACAGCCGTGTTGACTGCCTCACCCCAGAACTTTCCTGGCAAGCCTTTGCTCTCCATCATGCTCCGTGCCATGGCCACCACCTTATGCTTCAATTCACCATCCCGATCTATGCGTAGGGACTTCTTCGCCCTCGCCTTGACCTCTCCAGCTTCCTTGATCTTCTCGAATGCTTGTATAGCTTGATCCTTACTTTTCAGCAACACAATCCACATGTATTGGCTGTGATCATCCACCACAAGCATGAAGAACTCATTGCCGGACGGGGTTGCGGGTGAAATTGGACCGCATATATCGCCATGAACGAGCTCCAAAGCTTCACTTGCCTCATTCGTGGTTTCACGTGGGTACGGGGCACTCCGCTGCTTCTCGACGACACCTTCGTCGCATAGCTTGTCCACGTGATCCACACACGGTAGACCATGATCCGTCACAATCTCCGTAGCCGGTGATGGAGGAGGTAGCTCCTCCTCGTCCTTCTGCTCGCATACTTCGAGCATCAGCATCATCGGTCCATCATCTCCTTCCTGGGCGATGAGAGCCCTATCCTTCGGCTTTGGTGGTTTCCGGCAATCAACCTTGAAGTGACCGAGCTCGCCGCAGTTATGACATCTTACTTTTTTTATGTCAAACTTCCTCCTCGGCGGAGCGTCGTCCTCGTCCTCGTCCTCCCCTGCGATGTACTTTTTCGCTGGGCGAGAAGCTTCTTTATCACTTCTGTTGTCATATGCCTTATCGCCTTTCTCTTTGGCGACCACCGCTTGCCACTGGGCACGGGTAAGCATAACGTGCTCTTCCGGTACCACATCACCATAGGTGATCTTCATCCGCTCATCATGAGCTTTGAACCGTCCAACTAGATCATCCATCGTGAGAGTCTTGAGATCAACGCACTGCTCGATCGCCGAAACAACGGACAAGTAACGCGGCGGCGCCGCGCGAAGGAAACGCCTTACGATCGAGATCTCCTCGAGCTTCTCGTTGAGCGCGCGAATCCCATTGACCAATGTAGCGACCCTCGAAGCGAAGGCGTCCACCGTCTCATCTTCTCCCATCTCCAGATTCTCGTACTTCTTCTGCAAGGTTTGTAGGGCCGCCTCGCGGACGCGCTCGTGACCAAGATTTAGCGTCTTGATCGTCTCCCCACGCCTCCTTTGCAGATTTCTTCGAGATCAGGTGCTGCTTCACGTCCATCGGCATCACCGAGCAGATGGCCGTGAGTGCCCGTCGGTCCTTGCGGTACTCCGACGCGCCCTTCTTGAACTCGTCGCCGCCTGGATCGACAGCTTCCCAGATTTCGTTGGACTCGAGCGCCCACATCATCGTGGTCGCCCACACCGTGTAGTTGTCGCGGATGTACTGCGGATACTGCGTCGACACCGGCGCCGCAACGCCGGAATACTCGCCCACTTCCTTCGTCATGACCTCCCGTTACTAGGAGATCCTCCACGAGGCTCTGATACCAATTGTTGGCCCAGACCCGGTAGTACTCTCGCCGATCTGTTACCAAACACAGCCCCTGTACGTCGAGTACTTTCCAACGTAGACGACGAAGCGATTTCCGGCGAGACGTGACACACGTACCAATCACCAATCCGCCTAGATGTGCACGTATAGCAAATCAGCTAAGCTAGCTAGCAGCTAGCTCGATCTGTTGCAAGCAGCAACACAACCCACGCACACAAATATTGATTGGATTACCAAAGGGCCTTGTCGGTCCTTGTGCTTTTTCTGTTGATTCTCAACTCACGGTACACGGTACAAAGATTACAAGCCTGGTTATGCTTATATACACGCATAAGCAAGATAGGCTAACCTAGTCGATGTAGATTTCTAGTCCTAGCCGGACTAAAACTCACATGTCCGTATACTACCCGTATACGGAGCGCCCGCGGTGCCGTACCTGCATAGGAGACGTGCTTATTCCTAACAGTGACGGTGTTGGCAGCGGCGGCGCTGCCGAGGTGCATGGTGCCGGTCATGTACGGCGCCAGGTTCACCGCGATGCCCAGCGTCGTCATCCGCTCGAACAGCTCCGCACCCAGGATCATGGCGGCGCATCCCCACCCGCCGGTGGTGGCGCGGGTGGCGGGACGGCCCTTACTGTCCCAGGCGTCAGTGAGGGTGCCCTTGCCCTCGGACGCGATCTCCGGCAGCACCGAGGCCATTGTCTCTGCCTCAACACCGAGATAGCCCCACTCGCTCGCGCTTACCGGAACGGCAGGCAGGATCTGTTGAGCACGAGCAACTGGGACAGGTGGTGCGCTGGGAGACGAGGAAGCTCGAGCTCGAAGGGAGGAGGTAGTGCTGCTGCTGGTGGTGGTGGTTCTCGTGGCCGGGTGCCATTTTATAGCCGAGCGCTGGTGGATCTTTGCATCGGGATTCGGGTTGCCCGGGTTCGAAGAGATCCTCCTGACTCCTCTTTGCCTTTGCTCGATGAGCTAGATGGTGAAGATTTGTTTATTGTTAACCAGTGTGTTATCTGGGGAAAGTGGGGAATCAGTATCTCCTCCGTGAGTTCTCTCAGGCTCCTTCCCATGACTCTGCCACTGCTAAAAAGTGCATGTAATCTCACCAATTATTGACTAGCTTGTCCATCAAATTTAGTGGAAGATGAAAAAGTGCGTGGAATTAACTTCATTCACTTATTATGCATACATGGTGGGTCAGAAAGTGAGATCAGTGAGGACGGTAGTCCCTTTGTTCTGAAATGTAAGATGTCGATCATAGTGATTCTAGTTTCATACTATTAGACCAACGGTTGGATCAATGTGAGTGAACGTTAGCTTCAGTGTTAAAAGTGAAACCTTTTGAGTTGTGTGTCCGTCCAACTCTCTCTAGTCTCAGCTACTTACTACTCCAGTATAGACCTGGGCAAAGCAAAAGCTAGGGTGCTCGTCGGGTGACCCGGAGAAAGAAAAAACTCACGCTTTAATTAAGCCGACCAGGATTAAGAGAAGCTTAGGTTTCACTTGGGAATTGAATTCCCCTGCAGCACACAACAGACAACCAGCTGATCCGGAAATCGTTATGTCTCGAAATGACAAAAGTATATATATAGTATTTGAACCCCAAGATTCCACTAGCTTTCTTGCTCATCAGCAAAGAGAATTTTGAATCTGCTCCTATGCCCCAGACTATTACGCAAATGGTAGGCAAGCTAAACTGCTGGCTAATCCATGCATGCTGCTGCATGGCGGTAAACGACCATTCTTCTCAAGAAAGAGAAAAAAAAAAGAGGGTGATATATTTTTAGGCAATAATTGACTATACATTTGCTCACAACTTTGAGTTTTGTCCCTGGATATATTTGTAATTCCATCCACTTGCGTTTACCTAATTAAACTTCGACTGTTCGTTTACATCTTCGAGTTTCTTTCTCAGCCATGCTCGCATTTTCGAGTAGCTGGGAATTCCCACATATTATAGAAGCAACTGGCAAATTAAAATTGACACCATGCCTAATGTAATCCAAACGGATGATAAGATATGAATCGACAATTACAGTAGTTGCTAGATCGAGTAATTTATTTATCTAAGTATGAAGAGTTAAACTCTTGCTGGCTGATCCATGCATGCTGCATGCACGGTAAACGACCATTCTTCTCAAGAAAGAGAAAACAAGGGCGATGTATTTTTATGCAATAATTGATGATTGACTATACATTTGCTCACAACTTCGAGTTTTGTCTCTGAATATAGTAAGCTTTGACTGTTCCTTCACATCTTCGAGTTTCTTTCTCAGGCGAGCTCGCATTTGCGAGTAACTGGGAATTGGGTCGTGCCACATATTATAGAAGCAACTGGCAAATTATAATTGACACCATACCTAATGTAATGCAAATGGCTGGTAAGATATGAATCAACAATTACCGTAGTTGATGACCGCTTGTTAGTAACTCAGTATTACAGATATTATTGTTTGGTTGGACTAGTTTATTATCTAATTAAGCTAGCTTAGCAGGTGAGTAAGCTATATACAAACATGCATGAACTAGAACTACTGGCTAATCCATGGAAGCTGCATGCGCGGTAAATCGACCGTTCTTTTGAAGAAACATAAAAATATAAAGATGGTGATGTATTTCTGGACAATAATTAAATATATGTTTGTTCACAACTTCAAGTTTTGTATCACAATATATTTGCAATTCCATCCATTTGCCTTTACCTAATTAAGCTTTGACTGTTCGTTTAAATCTCCGAGTTACTTTCTCAGGCGTTGCTCGCATTTTTGAGTAGCTGGGAATTTTCCATTATACTGTAGCAGCAAGAAACTTAGAATTGACACCGCTCCTAATGTAATGCAAATGGGTGATAAGATATGGTACCCAGTTACAGTAGTTGCTGAGTGGTTATCTGTATATATAACTAGTTACTGAAATATACAGTCAAAATAATATCGAATTTCAGACATTTCATATATAGAGAAGGTAAAAGTAGGATTTGGTCTGTTACACGTTTAACAAATTACGTGCAACTTTGTGTAGCTTTGAACTCGAACCAATTAGTATTAACATATTTCGATGACTAAAACAATAAAATAAATGGCTTAATTAAGAGGAATTTCATAGGATTTGGATCCTTCAATATTTTTTCTAAATGTACGGTTTCATTCACAAGATTGAGATTTTTTAGAATTACTTGTTTTTATGTGGTGTTCAACACTATTTGATGTAAAATCTTGCACTTTTACAATGCTATATGATAAAATGAAATAGTGATCTAATCCTGAGTTTTTTCCGATTCTTGTGTTTTGAGAAGAATCAAGGAGAAATTTAGTAAAACTTCCTACCTTGTAATGGTTCTTACATAGTTGTGTATGTTTTGTATACTATGCTTGTTGATTACTTTGGGCTCGTTGCCTTGCATCAGTTTTTTTTTTAAGATAACCAGAAAGAACTCTTTGGCGGACTCCGATGCAGAACGCAGCCAAGAAGGCCGAGTTAATATAGACACAAATAAATTGTTTACACTTAACGATCTGATCATGTACATGTGACGTTCATCAATATTGTCACTACTCTAAATTTGTATGCATATGTGTTACGTAGGTACCTCTCCAACACGACAGCACAAGAACAATAAGCGTCTCAGGATCCATGACCTTCGCTTATAGAGCGGCGGTATACGAGCATCATAAGCTCCACGTCGGAAGTTCAATTTTCAATTAAGAGAATATACAGGCCACAAACGACCCTAATGACCTACTTTTTCTCATTATTCTGGGATCAGCACCTTGACTTAATCTGCCACATCAGGAGATGTGATAAGTACCGTGTATATCTGTTTGATTGCATGTCTGGTTCAGGGTTTAGTTAATAATTTTCTTATCTCGTCGCTCCGCAATTTCAAGGGCTAATACAGCCCATCCATGGGACAAACCACTTTTGGTGATGCATGCCTGTCAGCCTGTGTAATGTGTACAGGCAGGCAACATAATTAGGAATTTATGATCGTCCATTTGATGTTTTAAATAAATGTATCCAATTGCAAACTGAGGTATGAAGCTGATGTTGGTAATAAAAAGTTCTTATAAGTCTGGCGCTGGTTATGGGAGATGGTGGAGCATGAATTATAAGAACTAGTTTCTTTCTGGACGTACATGGTCTAGGGATCTAATTCAATACTACTATAATTCATTCCTATAATTCATGCTCTAGGGGATCTGCCAACCTTGAGGATTTGCATTCCCGTGTACCATAACATATGATTATGTTCAATCAATCCTTGAGGGTTATATTTTGTATAAGTGAAATCCCTGGTCTATTTTTGCTATCTTTATTACAAGATAAATCCATAGATGTATATTTTCACTTTTTTAGACTAATCGATCATGGCTACCGGGGAGCTTATCCTCCATTTTGGAAGAAAAAAAAATCAATCATGCCTAGGTTAGGTTTAGAAGACAAGAGAAAAAAAAAACTATGTGCATTTTGCTGTTCAATCATGCATGCGAATTGGCACATTGTGATGCTAATCATCTGTGCGCGGGTTTGTTCATTTAGTGAGGCCCTCAAATGGTAATTGCTGGTGCATAGATCCTCCCTATATCCCGTTTCTGGGAGATGGAGCCCGCATGTATCTTTTTTTCCCTTTACGATTGTGAACTCTAAACTTTACATCAAAAGGTTCGTGTGCATCAATCGATGCAGAAATCGGGGCCTTTTATTCCTCTGTAAAAAAAGACAGATCTTGTTTGTACATCTTACACTAACATGCATTCGTCCATGGCGTTTGCAAGTGCCCACGGTATTGCACATGTGCTATTATCTGTACTTTCAAGGAGTGGAAGCTGATAGTGGATAATCAAAATTACCCAACATTCGTATTGAATAATTAAAAATGGTTGTGGTGATATCCTAATTGGGACGTCCATGAAAATGGATGTTGTAAATATCTTGATTCGCTTTACAAATACAAATACTAAAAAATTATTGCATTTTGAAGCGAATGTGGATATGGAAAAGGATATATCTATATCCTAATAAGATTATGTTAGAAAATTTGATTAAGTATATCCCAATATGCCCATTCTACATAACCTAGAATGACTAACAAAGTGGTCAAATGTACCTTTCCGGTGATTGAAGTAAAAACTATTGTGTATTACATCAATATATTCATGTCTCTACCGTTTGATAGTTGACTCATTAAAAGACACGGATCTACTATTTTGGTATATCAGTTTAAAATTGATAAAACATCCAATCCACATCCGCATTTGAGTAAAATTTGCTTTGAATTCGTATTTGACAATACCCATATTCGTTTTGAAAATGTTAAAATGGATGTGGGAAGGACACTATCTGGTCCGCATCCGATCCATTTGCACCCTAGTATTTTCTCATAATTTAAAAAAAATGCAAAAGAGGATCTATCATTTTGTCATGATCATTGATTGTCGAGAGCTAAATATCGGTTCTGGTATCTTGTCGTCAATGAACTCCGACCAACAACACTTTTTAATCCTCAAAGCCTTAGACTACCGCAATGTTATGTACCATAATTTCCACTTGAATAAAATGATTCACACATGACAAAGAATGGAACAGTGTGAACAATATTGAGCCAACAAAGATACAAGTGTTCTTCTGGTAGCTCCTTCATGATCATACACTACAGGAACCAGTCAAGGTGCTGACGGCCGGCGGCAGTCGGCACAGCTTACCTTGCCTTCGGCACAGGCTTGTGCCGACGGCAGCCGTCGGCACCTTGCCGTCGGCACAATAACGCCTCGGCACAGGCAAAGTTGTCGTCGACACAGGCTGGCCGTCGGCACAGCATCCTGTGCCGACGGCTTTACTGTCGGCATAGAAATAACGCTGTTTGGTAATTCTGGCTCGATTTTTTTTTAAATAAAATCAATTTTTTCAAAATATTTTATCCTAATTTTTTTAATCTCTCACATGCACCATTTTAACTTTAACTACACTTAATATTAGGTCAAACTTCTCGGTCAGTCACCCATACTCACACTACTCCACCCCGAGCACGCTTAACTTCTCGGTTCCATTTAGACTATATTCCATGAAAAAAATGACACCTTGTTGTCAATAATACCATATCAATACTATTAACCCTTATTACTTGATGTTGCACATCATTATTTTTTGAATTCCAAACAATTACCTACATAAACTACAAGAAACTACAAGAATAAGTATATTAATCTTGAATTCAAATGGACAATAAAAATGATATTTTTTCTTTTTATTTAATATGGAATAATTAATATCTTTAAATCTGTAAATCAAAATTTGACAAATAATATGTCTAAATCTATTAGAAAAATGATAGGAATCCAAATATGACATCTATATCATATTTTGAATCTAAAAATAATTTTTCCAAAAATTCATGAGCATTCGATCATGTACCAGTAGTTCAAATCTGGCCGGCATCCTACCGATTCGGCAGGAATTTGTCTTTTTCATGAGGGATGGACGGAAAAGTTCCAGATACACCGGTTGGGAAATTTTCCATCTTAGGTGGTCTAGTATTTTAAAAAATGTGTTGGTACCAATGTGAAACTTTAATATGGTGGTTGCTTCACAAAACATCGCGTTTTCGGCACCTCAAAAATGGAAAATGGCTTTTTCGCGCGATGAAAAGGAAAATTTCCTCCTGCAACACCGTAAGACATCTCAAGATACACATGTGTGCATAATATAGGCACATTTCACAAACTATGCCGCGATTCTATGCATAACATTGGTCGTTTGACCTAAATGTCATGAAACCTCGAACAAGATAGCTCATTTTGTGAAGTATTTTTTGTGATGTTCGCAATTTTCCAACTTTAATTTTTTTCCTTGAACTATGACATATAATATGACAGCACGCAAAGGTTTCACATTTTTGGATCATTTTTGAATTTTTTTTATGCCCATTTCAAACTATATTCAAAACGGCGGGCATGAAGATCCTTTGCCCGGGGCTGAGGCTCGCTAAACTTGCACTAGATCTCTGATGAAATAGCATGTTGTGAATCTAAAAATAATTTTTACAAAAAATCTTGAGCAATATATCATGTACATGTAGTTCAAATCTGGTCGGCCTCCTGCCGATTCGGCAGAAATTTGTCTTTTTCATGAGGGGTGGACGGAAAGATTCCAGATATACCGGTTGAGAAATTTTCCATCTTATGTGGTATCGTATTTTTGAAAAATGTGTTGGTACCAATGTGAAACTTTAATTTGGTGGTTGCTTCACAAAACACCCCGTTTACGACACCTCAAAAATGGAAAATGGTTTTTCGTGCGATGAAATGGAAAACTTCCTCCTGCAACATCGTAAGACATCCCAAGATGCACATGTGTGCACAATATGAGCACATTATCACAAACTATGCCGCGATTCTATCCATAACATTGGTTGTTCTATGTGAAAGCCATAAAACATCGGATATGATAGCTCATTTTTTAGAAGGTTCTTTGAGATATTTTAAATATTCTAAGTTTGATATTTTTCCAAGATAGAACTTATTTTTCTGAAAAATTTGATATATTATTTGTATTTTTCTGAATTATAATGATTTAGTTATGATTTTTTGAAGATTAATGTGGTAAAATGGAAAATAGCTATGCCGACGGTTTGCCGTCGGCACATGGCTGAAATATGTGCCGACGGCTTTGCCGTAGCACAAGCCTGACGCTGTTAGCTCACCGTCAGGGCGGAGAGGTTGTGCCGACGGCCGAAACTGTGCCGACGGTTGCCGTCGGCACAGACCTTCATGTGCCGACGGTTTACCTGTGCCGACGGCTGACCTGCTGGCATGGCCGGAACGAGTCATGTGCCGACAGTCCCGATATTTTGCCGTCGGCACAGGATCTGGCCGTCGGCACCTTGACTGGTTCCGTAGTGATAGGTTAGAAACTCGTGATCTTGTACAAAGAAATTCGTATATTCTATATTTCAATAGACCTATAATTGTGTAACTTTGAACCGCCAAAGAAAATGGGACTTTGTCTAACTTCTTTGGAATCATCCTTTTGCAGCAACATGTTCGAACTGTATGTCCACAGAGAAGTAGAATCCTCTCCTCCTTGGGAAGCCTTTAATGATATTAAGCAAAGCTTAAATGTGCCTTTCATTTTACTTTTTGAAAAGGGGATATCATGGCGTCCGCATCAATTGATGCACACTAATCATATTTATACCAAAGTTACCCCATAAATTATTGCATGGTGAAAAAGAATGGATATGAGGCTCAACTAAAGCATTGGAAAATACACGACGCACTTATGCAACACAAATCCTATAGCTAGTATGTCATTCATTTTTTTCGATAAAGGGAATATATTAATATCAAGAGATACCAATTACACCCAGCCTCTGCAACAACGCACCACCCTAATGGCACTACGGATGCACACAGCCAAAAAAAGGAAAAGAAATCTAAGAAACAAAAGTCCCGCTACAATATCTCGGGCCTAACAACAGCAATACATCCACCGTCATGACAACACCTGAATTACAGACTCTTCAAAAAACGACGCCTCCAAGAAGGGAACAGTGCTCAAACACCGTCGTCGCCCGATCAAAGATCTTGGGTTTTCACCCTGAAGATAGTCTCCGCTCTCAAAACAATGCCTTCACCAAGGTCATTGCCAGGCACAACCAGTTAAGGCCAGACCTTGGGTTTTCACCCTGAAAGGTAGGACTCTGCACTTCACCTATGTTGTTGCCCCCACTTTCATACCGCTGCTTGTGAAGCCGGAACACCAAGCAAGCCCTTCAACGAGCGCGGAGACTTGAACCTCCCTTAGCTAGTCCTCCCCTCCGGCCTTCATGAAATTCTCTTCTTCCGACTTTCATCATGGATCCATAGTCACTTGATGTCAACACAGAAAAAGAGCTTCGCGCCGCTCCCTCCAGAACCAATCGGTCGGAATAAAAGCATGGGTGCGCACGACCGAATACCTCCGATCCAACAAACTCCAGGCAAAGCACTGTTACATTCGCCGGCGGAGCCTTCCGGAACTCAACCCCCGGCCGGATCACGAGTCCGGGCCTCCGGTAGGTCCTCCTCTTCACGCAAGAGAGGCCCTAGGACCGCCGCCTTTATTCAGGTCGGACCCCCACGTCGGCGACCATCCCGGGCTGGCCAATCCAACCCTCCACCGGCGACACAATCGCCGGCTTCCATGCTCCTCCATCTCGCCGCCGGATCGCGGTGATAGATCAAGGATCCACCACCACCAACCGCAGGCCGACCCTCTCCGGCGAAGAAGAGGGCCACCTCCTCCGTCGAACCCAAGGCTGCTGCCCCGGGCGCCCTCGTGTCGCGGAAGAATCCCGAGATCGCCTCCACGCACCGACGAGAGGCGCGGGGGAGGGCATGGCGCAGACCGAGGGCCTGGCCGCCGTCCACCCAGCCCCTGCCGGAGTGCTGCGGGGGAAAGCCGACGGAAGGATGGAGACAGGCCGCCACCGCCCAACCCACCCGCGCCGGCCGGTCCGCCAGGGGATAGCCGCCGGGAGGAGAGGGCCGCAGCGCACGTCGCCCATCCCATCCGATTTGCGCCTGCTCCGCCATGCGTCGAGGAGGTGGGATCCGGCCGCCGTTCATCACGCAGCGACGAGGAAGGGCCTCCGCCGCCGCCACGCCCCGAGGGTCTTTGCCCCGGCGGCGCTACCGGCGGCGGCGGCGGCGGTTAGGGTTGGGAGGGTGGGGTGCGGGAGGAAGGGTTGGGTGCGGGAGAGCCAGATGCGTTTTCTCCAAAAGACAAGACAAGCAACCTAGTATGTCATTCATATTGGTTGAACATGTATCCCGAGCTACCGTCTTGGAAGGCTGCGCCGAAAGCCCTGAGACACACGCGCCTCTACAATGTGCAAAGAACACAGCATCCAAATTTGGTGTCTTTTTCAGGTAAATCATTAATTGAGCACCTTGGGAGTCTTTGGGTCATTAACAACAACCCACACACGCGCAAACGCACGCATGGGGGTGTGCGCGCGCACACACACACTTTGAAAAATCATCTACTTGATTAAATTCATTTTGGATGACCACAAAGCTAAAAGAAAATATGTGAGATGAGAAACTGTATTTAACCCACTGTAACTTTTTTGCTAGTGTTCAAATATTCAAAAATAAATGAATCGCTTTCCTAAAAAACTAGGCTGGGAGCTGATGACTTGACGAGAAATGTCTTTTCTTCTATGCACGGGACCTCTTGTGCATGTTTTACTGAGTTTTTCAGAGTTCGATTTTGTCCAATTCCCCTGCATTTGACCAAAACTGAGTGATACCTGATGAACCACAGTGGGACAAATCTTAAAGCACAACATTCACGGGAGATTCATCGTGTTCGAGGATTGGACATTATATAGTTCAAGAAAGCACTACGTAGAACATGAACCCACTCCTCTTCACATGAGCCTGGAGATCATACGCAGCTGTGGGGTTGTGTAAGAATCACATGGTGTGACAATGAATGGAGCGGACAGAGGAGAATCCAACTTGTGAGCTGTGCAGAGTAATCATGCATCTCAAGGATTAGCTCCTGCTTAGGGAGCAGGCGCCCGGCAAACTGTTGTTTGCATCTTCATTAACCAAACCAGTTCCATTTAGAGAAAAATTATCCTTTCAAAAAAAATTAACCAAACCAATCAATTAAATATGGTACTACTGAACAGTATTTCCAGCTTCCGAGTTCTTCACTTTTGAAAAAAGAAACATAAACTTGCTACTCCAAGTCGGATACTATACTTCCTAAAAAAATACTTTCGCTTCCGTCTAAAAAAATACTCTCCTGTTATTTAGGATATGACACAGACTTCATCATGATACATTTTCGATAAAGGGAATATATTAATATCAAAAGATACCAATTACACCCAGCCTCTGCAACAACGTAATACCCTAATGGCAGTACGGATACACACATCTAAAAAAGATAAAAAGAAAACTAAGAAACAGAAGTCCCGCTACAGCATCCCAGCCCTAGCAACAGCAATACATCCACCACCATGACAACACCTGAAATACAGGCTCTCCAAAAGCGATGCCTCCAAGGAGAGAACAGTGCACCAGCGCTGTCATCGCCCGATCAAAGATCTTAGGTTTTCACCCTGAAAATAGTCACCGCTCTCAAAACAATGCCTTCAACAAGATCATTGCCGGGCACAACCAATTAAGGTCAGACTTTGGGTTTTCACCATGAAAGACAAGACTCTGAACCGCCTCACTTTCATACCACTACTGCGAAGCCCCGGAACACCAAGCAAGTCTCTCAACAACGCGGGGACTTGAACCTCCCTTAGCTAGTTCTCCAATCCGACCTTCATGATATTCTCTCCTCCTGACTTCACCATGAACCAAAATGTCACTTGATGTCAACACAGAACAGAGCAGACATAGCTCTGTCAGGTTTTTAAAAACATATTCAAACAAACATCATTAGAAAGTACATTTTTATAACAAATGAAGCAATATTAATTTGATATTCTAGCAAATAATATTTATTTCTTTATAGATGTTCAAACATAAAAAAAGTTTTTTCATGATAGAACTTAAAACTGATTGAGTGGCAATATTAAGGGCTTCCATTTTGTGTTGGAGGTAGTAGCTATGCACTTGTTACCTAAACTTCTCCTTATTTAATGAATTAAGGCAAGTCTTTTGCCTTTTCTTTCAAAAAAATTATGATCTGATTCAGGTATGGGCATTTGTGGAAGCAGGTTTTTTTTCCGTTAAGAAGCTATGATGAAAGGATTAGAACTCCAACTTCTCTTTCTTTCAATTCAATCTGCGGCAGCTCAACCAGATTCAGAGAGCCACGTCGGTAGGTAATGGAGCCACAAGATACTCCTGCTTGCTTGGTCGAGTAATCTCATATACCTATCTCGATCATGGCTCTTCAGAGCACCAGATTCCATATTCCCCATTAAACTACGTTTTGACTCCGTTTTGTTTCTCCTACTTTGTGATCAGGTGCACTACCAACACCAATTTGGCAGGCTAATTATAAATTTCATTTACTTACTCAGGGCACACCATTTTTGTTCAGCATTTCTAAAGAAAAGGTATCAGGCATTAGTTCGACAGATAATTACGTGTGTGCCGTCCATTCGATCTGGCCGCTCCGTTCTCATTGCATTTGCAACTGCCACATCGTACCACTGATTAAGTAATAGAGACGTCAATCTCCAGGGTCAAACTGCAAAGCAATAATTGAGCAAAAACTATTTCAGATCACTCGTTCACGAGCTCTATCCGCGCAAGATTCTTCCGTCCTCTTTTGGGTATCTCCAAGAGGCACCTAGACCCGGGAACAAACTTAATTAATTCAATTTCTACCATGATAATCGATCATATGCAGCCATTGTTTACGCTGCATAATGCAAGTGAGAGAGGCTTAGACAGACGGCTTCATCAGAGGAGGGAGGTGGCAACCGGAGGACAATTGATCCGGCACATGACTGCTGCTGCAAGCTCGGGAAGCAGACGTGATCATATACTTATGCAATACCTCTAAATTTAGACGAATTTGCAACTTTCTTTTATGAACGGAGGAAATACTTTTTCCTGGATTCAGGCGTGCACATCTGGGGAGGTGATCGCCTGCCCGGACTAGGGGCAATCTAGGTTGTTTGGAGAATAGCCAATTGTCAACGTTGGTACGAGGCGTCGCGTCCGGATCAGCTCTCGCCTTTCCCGACAGGCCAAACGGCAGCTTGAATAAGAAATGTATGGAGGAAGCTGGTGAAGAAACACGAATACGTTGTACAGAGCTGGTTGCAGAGGGCAAGACTCGAAGGTGTGTTACGTATTAGCTGACGGATCGAGATGGCGTTGACTAGTGACTGGTTATTAAAAAATTGGTATTGTTATTATTATCTAAAAAATGATTTTTTAAGTTGTTGTACTCTCGTGGCATCCGTGCATCACTACGGGAACCAGTCAAGGTGCCGACGGCCAGATCCTGTGCCGA
The DNA here is from genome assembly GCF_022539505.1 of Lolium rigidum. Lineage (NCBI taxonomy): Eukaryota > Viridiplantae > Streptophyta > Magnoliopsida > Poales > Poaceae > Lolium > Lolium rigidum. The sequence continues at coordinate 42,070,807 of NC_061511.1, forward strand.
CAGCAAAATATCGGGGCCGTCGGCACATGACTCGTTCTGGCCAGGCCAGCAGGTCAGCCGTCAGCACAGGTAAACCGTCGGCACATGAAGGTCTGTGCCGACGGCAACCGTCGGCTGACGGTTCGGCCCTCGGCGATAGCCTCTCCGCCGTGACGGCGAGCTAACAGCGTCGAGGCATGTGCGCGACGGCAAAGCCGTCGGCATATATTTCAGCCCTGTGCCGATGGCAAAGCCGTCGGCATAGCTATTTTCCATTTTACGACATTAATCTTAAAAAAATCATAACTAAATCATTATAATTCAGAAAAATACAAATAATATATCAAAATTTTCAGAAAAATAAGTTCTATCTTGGAAAAATATCAAACTTGAAATATTTAAAATGAAAAAGATCTTCATGCCCACCGTTTTGAATATAGTTTGAAACGGGCATAAAATATTCGAAAACGATCCAAACAATGTGAAACCTTCGCATGGTGTCATATTATGTGTCATAGTTGCAAGGAAAAATTTAAAGTTGGAAAATTGCGAACATCACAAAAAATCCTTCACAAAATGAGCTATCATGTTCGAGGTTTCATGACATTTAGGTCAAACGACCATGTTATGGATAGAATCGCGGCATAGTTTGTGATAATGTGCCCATATTGTGCACACATGTGCATCTTGGGATGTCTTACGATATTGCAGGAGGAAGTTTTCCATTTTATCGCACGAAAAAACCATTTTCCATTTTTGAGGTGCCGAAAACGGGGTGTTTTGTGAAGCAACCACCAAATTAAAGATTGACATTGGTACCAACATATTTTTTAAAATTACTAGACCAACTAAGATGCAAAATTTCTCAACCGGTGTATCTAAAACCTTTCTGTCCACCCTCATGAAAAAGACAAATTCCTGCCGAATCGGCAGGAGGCCGACCAGATTTGAACTACAGGTACATGAAATATTGCTCAAGATTTTTTGTAAAAATCATTTTTAGATTCACAACATGCTATTTCATCAGAGATCCAGTGCAAGTTTGGCGAGCCTCAGCCCCGGGCAAAGGATCTTCATGCCCGCCGTTTTGAATATAGTTTGAAACGGGCATAAAAAAATCGAAAACGATCCAAACAATGTGAAACCTTCACGTGGTGTCATATTATTTGTCGTAGTTGCAAGAAAAAATATTAAAGTTGGAAAATTGCGAACATCACAAAAAATCCTTCACAAAATGAGCTATCATGTTCGAGGTTTCATGACATTTAGGTCAAACGACAATGTTATGGATAGAATCACGACATAGTTTGTGATAATATGCCCATATTGTGCATACATGTGTATATTGGGATGTCTTACGATATTGCAGGAGGAAATTTTCCATTTCATCGCACGAAAAAACCATTTTCCATTTTTTAGGTGCCGAAAACGGGATGTTTTGTGAAGCAACCACCAAATTAAAGTTTCACATTGGTACCAACATATTTTTTAAAAATACTAGACCACCTAAGATGAAAAATTTCCCTACCGGTGTATCTGGAACTTTTACGTCCATCCCTCATGAAAAAGACAAATTCTCGTCGAATCAGTAGGAGGCCGACCGATTTGAAATACTTGGTACATGATCTAATGCTCAAGATTTTTGGAAAAAGTATTTTTAGATTCAAAATATGATATAGATGTCATATTTGGATTCCTCTCATTTTTCTAATCGATTTAGACATATTATTTGTCAAATTTTGATTTACGATTTAAAGATATTAATTATTCCATATTAAATAAAAAAGAAAAAATAAATCATTTTATTGTCCATTTGAATTCAAGATTAATATACTTATTCTTGTAGTTTATGTAGGTAATTGTTTGGAATTCAAAAAAATAATGATGTGCAACATCAAGTAATAAGGGTTAATAGTATTGATATGGTATTATTGTCAATGAGGTGTCATTTCTTTCATGGAATCTAGTCTAAATGGAACCAAGAAGTTAAGCGTGCTAGGGGTGGAGTAGTGTGAGGATGGGTGACTGACCGGAAAGTTTGACCATGAGTGGAATTTGACCTAATATTAAATGTAGTTAGAGTTAAAATGATGCATGTGAGAGATTAAAAAAATTGGGATAAAAAAATATGAAAAAAAAAATTTGAAAAAATTTTAATTTTTTTTTTTTGAAAAAATTCGAGCCAGAATTACCAAACGGCGTTATTTCTATGCCGACGGCTTTGCCATCGGCACGGAGATGCTCGTGCTCGACGGCCGACCTATGCTCGACAGCAACTTTGATCGTGTCGAGGCGTTATTGTGCCGACGGCAAGGTGCCGACGGCTGCCGTCGGCACAAGCCTGTGCCGAAGGCAAAGCAAGCTGTGCCAACGGCCGCCGGCCGTCGGCACCTTGACTGGTTCCCGTAGTGCATGCTCTTAGAAATTACCCTAATAGCAGGTAGACAGAACTATTATTTGACATATTTCAGAAATTAATGCTCACATGAAATACTCCCTTCAGTCCTAAATAGTTGTGGTGTGGCACATTTAGCCAAAATATAGGCTAAAATGTGTGTAGATTTTTTAACTTGCAATAAATATTTAGAGCCTGTGGGGGTATTTTTTTGCATGGAATGAGAGAAATACGTCATACGTACTTTTGGGCGGAGTAGTTGAGTTCATATTTACACTGCGTTCTAGATTTAGTAAAAGTCTACTTTGTAAATTTGACTAAGTGTGTAGAAAAAAATATAAAAACCTATAACATCATATATATATATATATATATATATATATATAATTTATAATGGTTCTAATAATATTAATTTTATATTGTAGAGATTGGTGTGTTTTTCTATATATTTGGTCAATCATTACAAAGTTTACCTTCAACTAAACGGGGTAATTAAAAACAGAGTAAGTTGTATCTTTTTTTGTGGAGAACCAATTGCTTATTTATGGAATGGCCCCTAGATAAGGTGTGGCTGATTACCAATAGCCTATATTCATGTTGATGTCTTGGATTTTCTTTGGATCACCGATAGCTTATGTTCATGGCTAGCTCGGGCCACTAGGCACAAATTATACAAATTCATTGAATAAAACGTTCAAAGGTAGGCACACAAGCGCATCGAGTCGACCACCATTGACTCGCGCAAGGAGCCGCTGGCCGAGGCGGAGAAGGAACACAGCCTATGAGATCTCGGTTGGAAGGAAGAACGGACGGTTTTGAAATGGGGTGACGACGACGATTTGATAGAGGTGGAGCACGCCGAGGGCACGGGGGAAAGATGAGGTGGGCAGGTGGAATGGGCTTGGGTTATTGACAAGTGGTTTGTGCATGTCGTTTTGTTGCGTCCGGTACTACCAATCTACTCCCTATGGGACAGGGGCTGGGTTTGGAGCATCGGGCAATTTATTGGCCATGCCGGCGTCAAGGAGTTTTTGGGGTGCGATTGGGCATATTTTTTGGTCCGACCTACTAAATTGGCTTTTGGGGGCGAAGATGTTCCGAGGGAACCAACCAAGTCTAGAGCGAAACATTTTTCTGTTGAATATAATGAAGCAATGTTCTTATAGTGGTCATAATCTAAAGGTTTACACACCAAGGGGAACAAACATTATAAGAAGGGTGAATGATCTAATTAACCCTGTTACGAAGAGTGGGGGCTCATTTGGGATTTTTTTGACCAGTTAATGTTCGTGCAATTCTCTGAATTCCACTTTATTCAGACAGAGAAAACTTTGCTGCATGACATATTCAAAAACTTCGTTACTATGGAGAATGGGCTCATAAGTTTTCGTCAAAATATAGTGAATGGAAATGGAGCAGAAGGCTCGAGGGCAAATGAAGTGTGGATGAACTTGTGGAAATCAAATACTCCAGTGAAAATTAAAATATTTGGTTGGAGGACTATACATGGTATTATACCGTGTTTGGGACTTTTAGCTAACTAGCACAAAACCCGTGCGTTGCTACGGTGTCACATTAAATCAAAAAAGGGTATCATTTTATATGTTTATCCCCATGTGTCGGTTGAATCCAAATACAATGAGCCTCATCTAAAAAGAAAATAGAATGAGCCTTTAATTAACATAGCTATTATATAATATCTAAGTGAAAATAATAGAGCACGTGCATTGAGACAACCACATTAAATCCAACAAACATTTTCTAGCATAAATAGTAATTATGCATGTGTGTTGCAACATGATAGAAAAATGCCACGCATGATTAGATGACGCTGTCAGGTACACTAAAATAATACTCGTAAGGTTATTAACTCTGTTCCTCATCCGAGTTAATGTTGTAATTATATATTTTTATCTTAATTTTGCATCATGGCATCGTGGCATTTCATGTTTTTGTCATGATCTTGCCAAACCCTAATTTTTGCCTAAAGCCCAAGTGCAGACCTCTGCACGTGAGTCCGCCTCAACCAGCTCCTTTACCTTTCCTTCTTCAATCTGAATTTCTTATGCCACGATGACTTCTCCAATTCGTCTGATTTCCTTTCCTGCCCACGTGGGATGCAATTCCTCCTTTTAATTCTTTCCTTCCTCATGCCTCCTTCCTTCCTCATGCACCCGAGGATGCAATTCCTCCTTTTAATTCGGCCCTTTTCCTTCCTCATGCCTCTGAGTATGCAATTCCTCCTTTTAATTCGCTCCCAATATTGTTGGCCCATATAGCCATATATTTGCTTGTTGTTCCAAGGCAACTTGGTACAACCCAGAAAAAAATCTGTATATAAATCGGTGGAACCTTTTATATGGAAGCGAGGTGGTACTATACCTGGGTGACCCTTCCTCAGCTTAAGGCATATGACGAAACCAATCGTGACTTCGTGAGGAGGTTCATCACGATTCCTTTAACAGTACATCGATGCAGCCCACTAAAATTAGCCCACCAAGGGAGCGTGGTGGAGGGATATCGATCGGACACGGAAAAAAAGAGAACGAGCGAACGTTTTTTTTCAACTAACCGTCCTGTTCGGGACGCAGGAGCGGGTCGGGTCGTTCAGCCGGGCTCATCCCGGATGGCCCGGATCTACGGGATGGGGGATCGGGCGGGCGGGCCGTTCCTCTCGCGGACGAAGGAGCAGCGAGAAAGAAAACGTGAACCGGTATCGTGGCATCTTCAGTATTATGCGATTTGGTGGGAGGGTAAACACGTCCAAAGAAAAAGTTGGACGAAAATTTTGGCAGAAACCTTAGCTCCTTTATTATTAGGTATAGATAGGCATGTTCCTGTATCAAGACAGTGCTCTTTTTGTTCGTCAGGTTT